>NW_027468881.1:8107115-8234615 GCF_046254945.1 Alosa pseudoharengus | reverse complement strand
CATGTCAAGTTGTATTTGGGAAGTCAAATACTGTAGGTTATTGCACTGGGAGTCCAGAGGTGTTTCATTCAATACCAGACTTAATTATAATAACACGGTAGCGCTCGACACTCAGTGGATAATTGCTTATTGGATGCAAATGCAAATTGCAAATCCTATTCAAATGAAACTGAAACCGGGAGGAGAAATTCAATTCAGCAGTCAGGAAGCTCAGTGAGGCTTCAAGGGACCCACAATCTAAATTAAACGGTCTGTCAGCACTCAGAGATGGCCTGCACCCAGTGGTGATAACCTTCTGACCCACCCACGGCTGTGTCCCATCTTGAACTGTGTGTGCATGTCTGTCTCTGTGTGTGTGTGTGTGTGTGTGTGTGTGTGTGTGTGTGTGTGCACTGGGGTAGATAACATTGATGAGGCTTCTTTAAGGTCACTGGCCCTACAAAGGCTTCTGGTCACTGCTATTCTCGCTCCCCTTTTTGAAATGATTGACTCCCCCCCCCCACCCCTGTAATTCCAACTGGGCACATTGTTTAAAATATTCCATTAACAACAGGCCATTCTGTTGTTGTGTCCGTGTTTGTCTCGTTTCACTGGTCTTCACCTTAACATTCCATTAAGACACTCTCGGGCAAACAATTTGAAATGGCTAGGGTTGAGATCGATGGTAGAGATGAGCACAGTGCCTGTGGGTCAATGTGTTTTGTCTGTGTTGCTCTTGCTTTACCGGTTTTCCGTTTTTGGTCTTGTATCCCTTCACCCCTTCAGACTGCACTGGTTTACTAAACCATCGTCTCTTGCCCTGTCAAAACCCAATCGATATCTATGCATGTTGTCTTTTCTTGGGAAACTTCTCTATCAGTATATTTACAGTATCATTAATGGCACAGAAAAAAACCAGTCCTGACTGCACAGTACTGTCTGGGCCAAACTCTACTGCTCTGGTCCAGAAAGCCCAAGCTAAATCAGACAGAATTAACACAGAGATGCCCCTGGGCGAGTGTGTGTACGTGTGTGTGTGTGTGTGTGTGTGTGTGTTTGAGAGAGAGAGAGAGAGAGAGAGAGAGAGAGGCAAAGGTGCATGGCTGATGTGCATATTAATAACCTAAATAGATGAATGCTTATCTCTGCCAAGCGATAACACCATCCCCTCCAATCTGCTCAGCGGCTGCTCATGGGCCGTGAAACCTGCCAAAAGGGCACTGCTGCTCACCTCCCCTGCTCTCCTCAGCAGCAAAACTGCACAGTCCTCCTGGCTTCTGACAACCACATGGGTATTTTGCATAACTAAGGGAGAGGAGTGATAAAAAGCACATGCCGGCCTTTCCAGACAGCAAAATGGAGATTATGGCCACAAAAAGACTATGGTTATTGCCGTGGACACTCCAACATGAACCACACAAATGTACCAATGAATTTGTGATGATGCAGAAATCCACTGTAGCATTCATCTAGTCATCCATGCTCTGCACACCCTTAAAGGAATTATCCGGAGTAAAATGCACTTTAGATCAATTTACGGATGATTGGGAGTACATACGTTGTGTTGACATCAAAATCATGTCATTCGGATGTGTTTTGAGAAAGTTTGATTTTACCGTTTTTAGTCAAAACTCGTTAGCGTGGAAGTGAGAAGGGCATATTATTTCGCCACTACAAAACGCTATTTTTATACCTCTTCTACAGTTCCAAACAACATTACACTTACGTGGTAGTGAGTAGAGGGTCCCTAAAGCCAAACCAAAGTATCCCGAGGTCTTTATGTGGTCGGATAGAGAGTCCAGAATGAATTTCATCAAGCCAGTACCTTTCCTAGCCTGGGTGTTCCCATGCTGCCTTGCGTGCGATTTGATTTCACGCTGCTAAGGCAGCCTGGAGACCATGGAGCAAATTTTCGCCTGAGATAGGAGACCAATCACAGAACAAGGGGGAAAGCAAGACGATGATGAGCTATGCACAGACGCATTTGATAGACATCCGTGGCAGTAGGTAGGAGTCGATTGCCAAGTGTGCTCTGGAAATTCACAATTTCGTTGCCGTTTAAAAAAAAAAAAAAAACATAGTAATTGTGAATTTCCAGAGCACACTTGGCAATCGACTCCTAAAGTGCATTTTACTCCGGATAATTCCTTTAACACAACAGTGTGTAGATCTCTTACCTTAACATAGTGGCTTCAAACTCATTTTGCTCATTCTGATTTCCCAGACATTACTGATTCAAGCAAACCAAGTATTGCACTAACATTGTTGTAACGTGCAGAACCCTTTTCATCAGTTTCAATGCACTGGTTACCACCTTAGCGTAGTGGAAATGGGAACCCGGGGCATCGAACATTTACCACAGCTTTTACATTGTTTTGCTTTAAATGTAAACCTGACTTCTTTAACGGAGCCCCCCCCCACACACACACACACAAATCACACACATAGTTAAAGATTGACTAATTCCATTGACATAGAAAGACGCCTAATTAGATCCACTCAATATCACAGCAGAATCAGAACAGCATTTCACAAGACATTTGCTGTGGGAGACAGTTATTAGGCTAACTAATGCCCTCACTGAGAGATCTTTAATGTCATTACTTATAACATCCAAGAGATCATTTATGTGTGTGTGTATGTGTGTCTTAAAGAAAGAGAAACTTCTTCAGAGTCTTAAGCACCACCCCAACCAATAAAGTTCAGATCAAACTTGAGAGTATCATCGAGTCCTAATGAACAAGTCAGTGCCATGTCCAAGCACCTCGCTGTGATCTCCACGGCGCTTGTCTCCTCTTGCTTCGTCAGCGGCGGCACACTGAGCTGCGCTCGTTGAGATCTCCTGTCTCTCCCGTCTGCGGAGCAGTCGACGTCATGTTTCGCGTTCGCTCACTGTCTCCCATCTCCTTGCTCTCTCCACATTACTCACGTGCCTCCTGGCACACGGGTCTAAAATTCGCCCGCCGCATACCGCCTGCCACCCAATGCCCGCTGCTGCTTTTGTGCTTAATGCTGTTGTACCATACATTTCAAACTGTGTGCTTCGATTGCTAAAGTAGGCCATGTAATCTTTAGATCTCTGTGTGTTCCACCACCACTGGATTATGGGAAATTTGACAGCAAGGGTTAGCCTAAGTGCTAATCTCCTGGCTCGCACATCAGCCATGCACACAGCTTGATAGGGTTGCCATGAAAAAAATTAATAACAGGATCTGACTGATGTCAAATGACAGATGTAACAAATGAAGACAATGAAAACAACTATGGTGTGGCGGAAACTGTGAGACATTAGATTTATACTAAGTGATCTCAAATCAGAAGTTGGCAGATATTTTGCAACAGACAACAGGTATACTGCTGGCTCCAACAAGAGACTAAAGGCAAAAGTGGGCGTACACACTTAGCCACAACTGCCTAGTCATGAATATACTCTTTCTGCTCCTTAACTGCACTTCAAAACAAGAGGCCGACAACAGCATTACCTGAGAACATTACCATCATATTGAAGCTTACCTGGTTCTTTACTACCATACTTGAGTCGGTTTTCAGCCCTTGGTAGTGACCTAACTACCATGGCCCATGAAAAAACTAGCAGACAGCCAAGTAGCAAGATAGTCACACACTCACAGATACAGTATGAGCAGGAAAATGTAGAGGGCTGCTGCACAGAAGAACGGAAAACACTGCACCAACAACTGCATTGAATACAAATAAAAGCTATAAAGCAAAAACTCAGCATCCATCAAGGTATTGTGGTAATTGTGTTCTCAACATAACTACAAACACTGCTCTCGCTCTCACACACACACACAAACACACACACACACACACACACACAAACACATGCACAGACCCACATCTAACAATAAGAACCAAGAAAGCAGGCATTCATGTAACTTTTAAGTGGTGGTGTTACCTGGCAGATGTTGTGCAGGAGTCTGCAGTGCTCATCCGACCTCTGCACCGAGCACAGACGGCAGCCCATGGTGCAAATGCGCCAGTGTTGCACGCTCCTCATAGACGCACGCACACACACACACTCACAAAAAGACACAGAAAGCCTAATGCACGTGGAGGCGACTGCTTCTCTGACTGGCTGCTTGTCCGCTAGCGGCGCAGACAAGTGTATCTCTGAGATTTAAATAGAAGAGTGGCCCCTGCTAGCCCTGCGTCTCTCTCTCTCTCTCTGTGTGTGTGTGTGTGTGTGTGTTTGTGTGTGTGTGTGAGACAGAGAGGGAGAAAGAAAGACAAAGTTAAACTGAGAGTGTGTGTATGTTCTTGTGTGAGTGTGTGCATGTCTATGCATGCCTGTGTGCATTTGTGTGTGTCTGTGGTTGTGCGCACATGTACGTTTATGTGAGATTTTCTACACAGCTGCGTGCGTGTGTTTGTGTGCTCTCATATGTGTGTGTCTGTGTGCTTGAGAGAGAAAGACTGTGTGTATGTGTGTGTGCATGAAGGACTCTGCCCATCACTACCCCCTCCCAGACTCTATTTCTTCCTCTGCAAAACAACAGAACTGCTCACTCATTCAGAAACACCATTTCCCTCTGCATTCAGTTTTCTGCCGGTAAACAAACACACACACACACACAGAGAGAGAGAGAGAGATACACACACACAAACACTCTCCCCCATCACATTGACACTTCCCAGACCCCTGGCCAGTTCCCCTGGGTCTCTTCCCAATTTCAGCTTCCCAGGAGAGCTGGCACGGTTAACCTGACGCAACAGAGCCACTCTTTTCCACTCTCTGTGCACAAAATCATCCACACACAGCATGTGCATACAATGCCTATGGGGAGTTTCAAGTTCCAAGTGAAATGGCCTATGAAAGTATTAAAGGTAAAAATGAAACATATAAATGTATGCCCCCTGTCCTTAGTACTGGGTTAAAACACCTACATTCATAGATACATACATATCTAGTGTCCCAAGGAGCTCTGGCCCTGGCCGTCTCTGATACAGTAGCACCCAAACCTTGGGGGCATGTGTGTCACGTGGTGCCGCTGTGAATCAGGAGCACAACAAAAGCCTAAGCAGCGCACAAGAGCAGCCAGCTGCTGCCTCTGAGACTCCTTTGCTGGCCCTGTCAGTGTGTGTGTGCGTGTGTATGTGTGTGTTTGTGTATGGTGTGTGTGTGTGTGTGTGTGTGTGTGTGTGTGTGTATGCGCTTGTATGCGTGAGTGAGAGATATTGTGTGAGTGTGTGTGTGTGGTCAGCAGTACCAAGAGGCCTTGCCTGTGGACTCTCCTGTCACTGTCTTTCATCGTTTCAGGTACAACTGTGTGTGTGTTTGAGTGTGTGTGTGTCTGTGTCTGTGTGTGTGTCTATATACTTCCCCATCAGCACAGTAAAGTGGCTGTCCCTGATCTTTATTTTAGGTCTAATGCAGCTTCTTAGTTCTGCAGGATAGAACACTTTACAGAGCCACACATGCACATGCATATCACCGGATTTCTGGGAACATTCTGAAGATTATGTCATGGGAGAAAGGGGCTCTCATTTAGTTACGTCCATAATGGCATCTCTTTATAATCATAATGGTAGTTATCTGCCTCACCCTTGATATACTAACGAGAGGAGTCGGTCAAAGGCTGGTTGACGCCATGGAAAAATGATACTGACCTGGAGACAGTGACAGTTTCACAATTCTATTATCTCAATGGAAGCACCGCAGGCTGTGCATTTAGCCCAGGAAGTCCACAAACTGAGAACAGCCCTCTCTGCACAAATATCAGTCCGTCTCTTACGTATTGTTGCTTGTCCTGCCTATAAAATAACACAAGCTATACTATAGTTAACTTCCTCCATATTTTAGAAAATTACTGAAAATATATACTGTATATATATATGAAGTTGTCTTTCATGAGACATCAGTGTGGGACGTGCTTTTTCCCCAGCATGATGCAGTTCCACCATTTTACCAGCAGGGGGTAACTTTCTACAGATATCCAGCTTAGTCCTCATATTCCACACATGGAATATGTTCTCCTCACACTGAATGCAAAATCATTGTCAGTTCATTGTGTCTCATATCATTCCTATCATCACTACAGCAACAAACGAGACCTGCCATGTCAGGCCGATCTTCAAACACGTCATGTTTGTTTGTAATTGCATCATATTGGCCCTTAGGGTACTGTCCAGCACTGCAAACTAAATCAACATGATCTTCCCTAGGGCTAAATACTTGATGAAAAACAACCTTGTGATGGAGTGCATCTTCTCTGTGCTGCGCTGTGTTGTATTTGAGTCTGATATGCTGCATATGGTCTAGTGCTCAGCTATGCTACATGACTTTCTAGTGAGTCATAAGTATCTACATTACTACAGGGCCAAGGGCTCAGAGACTCCCTGTCAATAGATGACAGTCAGAGCAGTTAGTCTTTATAGTGAGCCACAAGGGCAGCATGGATATATGAGGGCAGGATGGTGATGATTATTTATTATTATTTACTATTATTTATGATTATATAACACTCTACCTATGGTCGCACCCCATAGAATACCACATACAGAACAATTCTGAAATGTAGTACATAAAGCAGTTCATTAGTTATTGTAACCTCCACAGTGAAGTATGATCATAATACATGATGTTTATCCACAACTTTATGCTAAAACCTCACAGAACACAACACATACATATCACTTCTGTTGAGTAATATCTATTGAGTTATTCTAAGCAGAATGGATAGACACCAAATCTTCCTCAGACAGGCTCTGTAAACATCAGCAGTAGTGGAGAGGTGCGCTTCCCAACGCTGTTGTGCAGCAACGATGGAGAGAATGTTGATATGTTGAAATGTTGACTCTCATTGTCATTTAACAGCTATATCTTTCCTTTATGGGAAATACATTCCAGTTTAATTTATTTTTTATGTATTTAGAAATAGTCATCAGTAATTGCCACTGTCCTCCAGGCACATTAAGCAGCCTAAGACCCGAATCTTTCGAAACCGAAAGCCCATGGTACTGGCACGTGACAATCTCGTGAAGAAACCTTAAGAGCCTGATTCAGGGGGAGTGACCCATCTACCTGATGACAGTCCAGGAGCGAGAGAGAGAGAGAGATAGAGAGAGAGAGAGAGAGAGTCCTAACCTGCAGTGTGTTCTTGGAAAAGAGACGAGAGGACTGCGGTTTGCCTCCCTGTTCCTCCTGACCTGTGTGACTCATGCAGTGATCATCGTAGCCTTCAGGGGAGGCACATACACGCACAATGTGTCATGCACACTCCTCACTTCACTTTACCTCTGCTCACAACACCTTCACCCATCCCCTCACAGCGAAATGTACAACCATTAGCATAATAACACAGCAGCACCATGCTTTTACAACAGAGGCATTTGTCTTTGGGATTTCCACCAGTGAAAGTCATGTCAGAGTTCACTTTCTAAAGTTTTCTGGGGGGTTGTTTTTCACGGTAGAACATGCCCTCACATATATTAGTGGAGGTGTGGAAAAAAAATAGATAAATCACTTCCACTCCCTCTCTTTCGTCATAACTTTTATTACTGTGAATGTTTGTGGCGGTTTTATGGAGGGGAGGGGATGTTTTGGCACTGAATGTCATGCAATATCCTTCCACATGTGCTCTTGTGTCTGCGTCAGAAGGTCTAGCTTGAACATCATCACTGGGACTCACACATTCACACCACCT
Source organism: Alosa pseudoharengus (assembly GCF_046254945.1). NCBI lineage: Eukaryota > Metazoa > Chordata > Actinopteri > Clupeiformes > Clupeidae > Alosa > Alosa pseudoharengus. Next base: position 8,226,972 of record NW_027468881.1, on the reverse strand, counting down.
GTTCGAACACTGGTCTCCATCTCCGTCTGCATCTTCATCTCCACCTTCCTCGTGGGACTACGGGCAGATCTCCACCTCCACTATCATCCATCAAAAAGAAGAGACATCAAAGCAAGCACTCATGGTGGTTCATTCTTAAAAATCCTTCATTCGAATGGGATCAAAACATATTTAGAAATGCACCTACGCATTCCAACCACCTTATCCACTTGAGCTTGCTGGGATTGCTTTGTCATTGTATCTGAATATCAGCAGCGTTAGCCCAGGTCAGATATTACAATGCTCACCACTGCTATAGCTCTGGGACATACTGTATATATATATATATATATATATATATATATATATATATGTGGTTTGGGGGGAGAGACAAAACAAACAGAACAAGGCTAACTGTCTTCCTCTCTCACACAGCTTATTCAAACAATGTCTCACCAGAGGCAAGAAACAAAACCTCACCATATCCCTGACATGAAGTGCCTAATGTGAAACACAAGGAGACCTTGTAACTATACACTCAAAACAGCATTGTTATAATGCCTTTTTATTGATTTATTAAAGGGATATTCCACCATTTGGGGAATTACACTCATTTCGTCATGAGAGTATAGTTCCATGTCAAATCAGCCTAGAAAATCGCCACGTTTCATATTCCGTTGGTCTTATTACACTTTCTAACTTGAGAGGAAATAAGTTTTAAATAGGAAAATTACCGGAAATCTTAGTCACTTTGTGACGCTAGCAGGTGAGATGCTAATGGTCTAATCCGATTCAATGATCTATGCTAAGATGGAGCTAAAAGTGGTACCGCCAGACGCAGAGAACGGCTTGATGAACTGGAGAAAGGTAAAAATCAATTGTTTAACTCAAGGGGAGGTGAAAAATGAGTGTAATTCCCCAAATGGTGGAATTTAAGTCTCTAAGTAAGACACAATAAAAAAAGTGGGATGGTGTTTGCAGTCCATCCTTAGAGGTGCAGTCCATGATTCTAATCCAGTGTATGCTCAAAAACCCTCTGTTTATACAATTACAGTCATTAACAATTTCAGACAATTAACATGCTGCTTCCGGAGCCCTAAAGGGATGGCTGTAAATTGATTGGCCTTTGAGCTGAACCATGTACAACCTTTTGCCATACTCACATTATTATAACTTAACTTTAATGGCCACAATGTGAAGTTGTGTTGGCACTGATTTTAACATCACTATCTGGTGAGGTCATACCCATTAGAAGCACCAGCTGTTGGCCAGTGTGGTCATCCTATACACTTCATATTCAAGGACTATCACGGTCTCTACACTACCACTACCAGTAGGTAAGTTTCCACACCTAATACTCACTGACTTGTATGTAACACTTCTGTCTTCTCACACAACATTTAATCATGTTTTGTTTCTAAAACACATACTGATTGTGAAGTTCTAATCATACTCCTACACATAACAACAGTAGAGCAGGGTAGACATTCTTCCTTCAGGGATTGATATGTCTCTACACTGCATATTCAGCCGTTCTTATGGCCCTCTACACCTTCCATTCAAATTCCTATGTCTTTCCACATTAAATACTCACCAATGATTCTCTACTGAACACTATACATAATTGGGTTAATTTTCCAATATACAACTATTCTGATGTCCTTCTGATCCTCATGTTCACCAACACTACATCCTTCTCCTGCTGTTCTGCTACAATACATATGACTGTTCTGCTACAATACATATGACACGCTTCTATACTGATAGAATTTTGATTTGATTTGAATGTACTTCTACGATGCCACTAAATGTTTTTATCTCCCTCTGTTATAACAAACTCAGTTTCCCAAATGAGGTAGAAAAACGGAAATCTGGTGAAATCAGCAGGCTCCTCAGTCAGGGTCTCTGCATTACGCCGGGGAAAACAGCCTCGACTATGAATTACAATCAGCGATGCCCATCAGGAGTGGCCATGTGATCAACCGCAGGGCGACGCACATGGTCTGATGTCAGTCTGACTCTCTCTCTGCTCGCCATGAAGGGCAGGAGGAAGCAAGCAAACACACATACACACACACACACACACACACACACACACCGACGCTGTTCCTCCCTGGCTCCTTGCAATTCATATAATCCAGCACTCTTCCTGCAAGAGCAATATTGTGAAATAAACATATGGTTTAGTTATTAGGCAAAGGCATATTTCTGTGTTTTGGCAGAATTTCATTACAAAATTAGAGATGGAGGTCCCTATCTCTTTCCCTTTCTGTGTGTGTGTGTGTGTGCACGTGTGCACGTGTGTGTGTGTGTGTGTGTGTGTGTGTGTGCACGTGTGTGTGTGTGTGTGTGTGTGTGCACGTGTGTGTGTAAGGATGAGGCTGCTTACAAAGTGGAGACAATGGAGTACCTGCAGCCTGTGCAATGGTTACCTCAGGTCACAGACAGAGGTACAGAACTCTTTTGTTTTTCATTGACTGTCTTTGCAGTGTCTGTATTTACCTTTCACATGGCCCCTGTGTCTACAATAAAGTTTGGGTGGCTTGACAAGTGCAAGCACTATGGGGCGTAACAAATACAGATGATCCATCACACCCAAAACATGTCATTTAAAAAAAATGATTGAAGAGGAAACAACGGGGATAGACCCACATGAGTGACACCAAAAAAGCTTCATTTTGCATGGAATAGAAAACGAGTCGGCGAGCTCTTTTGGAAACCACACTGAGGGCAGAGAGGAAGACACCACTTGCAATGTGTAAATTAGAAGGTATCTTCACTTAACCCACAGGGCAAAATTACACTTGACAGGCTCCTCTTCCTTCACATGAAGGATTATATACAACAAGTTCGATCTTAACACATGCACTCTGGATATAATGCTAATACTATTTAAGATATTTATATTAGCTCTGTACCGGTATTGTATTTGCATCATGTTGCATCATGTATATTATTTCACCAGAAGGAAATGCAAATTACAGCAATACATCAAGTGCTGTTGTTTTTCTATTTCCCCACATACAGTAGACTGCTGTATGTGTGATCCATGGTAAACATTAGCAATGAATTTTGTTCAAACCTACTTTCATTCATCTACTTCTGCCTATGCTGAAGTGCTGTGTGTGCACTGTGTCTACAGTGCAAAAAGTGTATGTGTGTGTGTGTGGGTGTGTGGTGTGTGTGCACTGTGTCTGCAGTGCAAAAAATAAGATCAGAAAAAACAGTGTCTGACTAAAGAGTGCGATATAGGAGGGTCTGGCTCTCCGCAAGTGTCAGTCTGAAGGTCATTTTTTAACATGGGGTGGTGGACAGAGAGTGACAGATGATAGAAAGATTGCTGTAATGAGAGAGTTTCTCTCACCGTCTACAATTCCCAGCATGAGAAAATGACAAGCAAATGAACACACACTAAGACAAGGAAACTTCCAGAAAAAAATGTAGGACGATGCCTTATTATGTAGGGATTGGTAGATTGCCCCCACGCTTGCTGAGCATTTGCAATGGTGGGAAATGTCGCCACTCTTTTTGAGTCTATTCTGACATGAGTCCCAATCATACATCATCTGCGTAATGCCTCCAAAATATCTATTAAAAAAGCTACCTTAGTATAGACTCAGAGAGGTTGTGCCATGTTAGAACCTGCTGACATACTGGTCTTCTTGATTTTGGTAGAGGCAGAGGTACAGGTGTAGGTGACTACAGCTTTCAATCGTTCATTTAAGTGAATTAAAACTAGGGCTGTCAAAATAACTGATTAATTTCGATTAATTAATTTGAGAAAAAATAACTGATTAAAAAAAATAGTGCAGATTAATCGATTCCGTATGACCTTTGACCCCGAGCCGTTCTAGTCAGTAACCATTAGACTGTAAAATGAAGGAGAGAGAAGAAAATGTGCTGCCTAGATCATTGATTGGAACATTTACTTTTAAAAAATGGCCTGATGGTGTTAAAAATATAAAGTGTTGATTAAAATAAAGTCCTCTGCAATGTCTGCAGCAAGGAATTTGCATATCACTGGAGTTCAATGCAAAGAAATAGTGTTGACATTGAGGGGAGTGTTAATTTATTTTCATTGTGTCCCCTAGTTTATATCTGTGGCCTGAAATGCCTTGTAGTGAAAAAAAACTTCTTCCCGAAGCACTTTTGAATTTATTTTCTCAGCATATTAGGTCATATCACAGATTATTATGGCCATTATTTGAACAGTGAAAATAATAATAAAAGAGTTTTTGAACTTTAATGTCACTAATGCTGATTATTCAATGATTCGATTTGAATTTAAATAATTCAAATACTGTCACAGGAAAAATTATATATGCGATTAATTTAGATTAATTAATCACGGAGTGTATAATTAATTTGATTAAACATTTTAATCGATTGACAGCCCTAATTAAAACCCTTGTGTAGGCTTTTCCTTTTTGCAACAATTCTGAGAGTGCTGACATTATGGATGGCTTCCTCCAGTGACTCCAGTAAATTAAGTTCTTTACGCCTCACTTACTATAGTAAAAATAAGTGATGGTCAGCTGTTCTGGGCTGCCTACAACAGTTTCAAGCACACACACACACATACACCGACCTACATTTCTATGTTAAAGCATTCCATGCTTTTAGAGTAATTTTGGCCAAGCCAGCCAACAATAGCATCAGTACTGCCATGACGTTTTAGTACTGAACCAATCCAGCTCCATTCTGTAAGGGATCTCAATCACCCCCCGATTTGATCTATTACACACTCGTACAGAAGCAGCAAGTATTAAAAGCCCAGGAGTACTAATTAATGACATCTTAAAGATATTGCAGATGGCAGCATAGCATAGTGATTTCATACATGTCTGTCTTACAAGAGTCTCCTGGAGAGAGAACTTTACATGACAGCAGCCAAGGAGCAAGAGACAGTGCACAGTAAATAAAACCTATAGCTAATGGAACAGATCTGGTAATGATCTGAAGTAGATCTTGACTGACACTGCATAAAGTACAAGAGTCAGCTGAAACTGGACTGGCTGATAGCAGCCATTGGGTAGCAACCACAGAACTGTAAGGATGTCTAATTCAATTATATCAACACATAGGTTCATATGTCTGTATTTGTTTCTGGGTTACAGCTATAATCACACTGGTTTTGTTATCTTGAGTGTATCACAAGTCTTAAGTATAGCAAGTAGCATCGCCTGGGTGCAACATATATTGGGGTCCTTCCAGTGGAGTGAAGTTGAGAGCTCACTATCGAGTCATATGGATTACATTTATGTGCTGGAAGCATGGAGATGGGCAGATAGCCTTGCTTATCTGAAGGAAAAATAAAGGAACGTGACAGTAATGAACTTCCTATTAATGTGCACAAACTGTGAATAGGTTTAGAAAAACAAATGTCTGTAAATTTGATCAGATTTTTATTTTCTTGATTAAAGGCTTTTTTGAGGCTGGATTACTAAAATCTACCGGTAAGTACAAATACATGAACAAAATAAAAAGCTGACTTCTTAGAGAGGAAGTTACTGTGAGAGGTCAGTCAGATTTCTCTGGAGTATGTTATCCCAGCCAAGATCAACAGAGGCCAACGTGAAGGCAACGGAGGGGTCCAATTTCACTGAAGCAGCACACCAGAGAGGCTACTCTGACTTTGCCCTACGGCACAGCGCAAAAGAAACAGCAGGGGTCTGCAGGCATCTGACAACAAACCCCGAGCTCCAAAAGATAATATTCATTTAGCTTTCTCCTCTCACTTGGGACATTAAGGGGAACCAGCAGTTTGACATTAATTATGGATAAAACTCAAATGTGGGCGAGTTTTGGACAGAAATAGAGCGCGGAGTCAAATGATAAACCGCATTCGTCAGGCTCTCAAAAGCAGAGAGAGAGAAAGAGAGAGAGAGATGGGGAGAACATTTTCACACAATATTAAGATGGAGAAAAAAACTGGATGCTGGGGATTGTGGGCTGCCAGCCGGCCGCTGAGGCAGTGGGATTATGTCCCATGAAAGGTACCTCACGGTCCGAGGCCAGCACACAGCGTGCTCTGCTAGTCAAAGTGGTAGACTCGACACAACACAGACTTGGCCATCTCAGAGGGGCTGGCCAGGCCAATGGATCTGAGTTCAAGAGAGTTCAAAATAGTCTTCAAAAGAGTTCAAAATCAACATCAACTCACTATTTCATAACTAAAGCCACAACTCTCTGTTGCAGTTAGGTAGGTAAGGTAGAATAAAAAATCCAATCATTTTCCCTTTTGGGTGCTAGGCAGTTTCAGCTGATTTGAATTTGTAATGTGAGGGATAACCATAATTATAGAATTTTTGGTAACACTCCATAATAAGGTGCCATAATAAATAGCAAACTAGTAATTACCTAACCCTTTGTTAATATTTGTTAATTGTTACTAACATATTTGGCACAAGTTAATAGTTTTTTCATCATCAATTAAATATTTGTTGTTTGCATAAAATCTGTATGTTAATGTTTTAGCAAATCTATTAACTAATATTGTATTAATATGTGTTAATAGTTAACTAAATGTTTTTTTTGGCACTACTTAACAGTTATTTATTACATCATTTAAATGTTAAATGTTTATTTACAAACTAGATGTTAGATAAGTTAATGACTTATTATTATTTAACTAATTGTTATTAAACTGTGCTTCTGCCTATCCCATTATAAACCACTCCCCATAGGACCCTTACAATAGATAGATAGATAAATAGATAGATACTTTATTGATCCCGAAGGGGAAATTCAAGAAAAAAACACGGAGCTACCTTGACATGCCGCCACTCTTGTCGGCGCCAGAAACGCTTGCAATAAAGTTGGTTAAGCTTAATTAATATATTAGTAGTATAGCTATAAGCGTGGGGCCCCTTATAATAAAGTTGGTTGAGCTTAATTAATATATTAGTACTATATAACTATCAGTATGGGGGACCCTTATAATAAAGTTGGTTAAGCTTAATTAATATATTAGTAGTATATAGCTATCAGTGTGGGGCCCCTTATAATAAAGTTGGTTAAGCTTAATTCATATATTAGTAATATATAACTATCAGTATGGGGGACCCTTATAATAAAGTTGGTTAAGCTTTATTAATATATTAGTAATATATAACTATTAGTCAGACGGTGAAGGGACTGAGACCAAAACTGGCTTATTCCTTTTTCCTTTTATTCCTTTTCCCATTTATTCCTTTAGGAAAAGTTTAAACAAAACATGCCTTCAGGCACTGACATACATAAAACAGCATCTGCACAAGCAAATTAAAAAGAAGTAGTTGAATGGGCTATATTACATGCATGATTCCTATACCATCACTGTCAGCCCTACTAGCAAGGATACGTGCGACATGGAATGTTCAGGTGCACAGAACGAGTTAATTAATATTCTGAGACCAGAGCCGGACAGTAATGGAGTACATTTACTTGAGTACAGTACTTGAGTACAATTTTGAGGGATCTGATACTTTACTCGAGTATCAATTTTGGGGAGTACTCATGACTTTACTTAAGTACATTTGAGAGGCAAATATTGTACTGTTTACTCCACTACATTTCTATCCATAACCGTGAGTACCCGTTACTACTTCTAAAAAAAAAGGAAAAAAGAAAAATCTTGGAAACCCTCAAGTTGTTGTTTCCCTCTCAAACATGATTGGATTGTGCAGGCACCACTGATTGGGACAGCCTATCAGCAATCACTTTCAGCTTTCCGCCAAAGTCAACTCCATGGTTAGATTTAGATAAGAGACGAAACCATGGACGAAACAATGGATGAAGACGCAGCAGGTCCATCCCGGGAATGTGCCAACCCGTGGCCCCACCTCGCCAGAGTATTTAAATTTTCTGAACAAGTTGTCGCTTCAAGTGTTTCAATTACAAAATAGCCTAGTATTTTGTATTTGAAATACGTATTTTAAATACATGTATTAGAAATACTGCCCATCCCTGGCAACATGGTAAAAAGATGAAAATGACTTGATTTTACTTTCAATTTTTTTTACATTCTCCAAGGTATTAACATTAACATTTTTCATAACTCCATGTAGGACGTTTCTGTACATAAATGTAAGCACTGTGGCAGTAGGCCTAGTAATTCAATATTTAGAAAATGTACTCTTGATACTCAAGTACTTTTAAAAACAAGTACTTCAGTACTTAAGTAGACATCTGACTGTTGTACTTTTACTTGTACTTGGTAGGGGATAGCCGGGACAGTTGAAACACTTTTTAATTAAACGTAATTTACAAAGCGATCGAACCACACTGAAAGCTAATATTTGGTCACTAGTAAGCTACATCTGTCCTCTGTCAAATACAAATGCATTTTCAGCTTTGAACAAAACCGTTCAGGAATTATTTCAGCAAAAGTGGGACGTGCGTTTTGTTTCATTCGTCCCTCCTGGTCGGGACAGTTGAAACAACATAAGGGGACGAATGAAACATACAGTTTAAGCCATATAAACGTCCCACAATTTCAAAATGTTACTACATATCATGAATGGTACTCCCAAAAGGTGTTATTTTAGATAGATTGTTGCAGGGCTATACGTCTTCGTGCATGTCTGTTAACAATTCATTGCCATCATCGTAAAGCGTGTATGAAGCGGTTTTTGAAATATCATGTCCTGTGGATGATTCTGCCATGTTTATAGCTAGAATGGTAAGCTTTCCCATTTATATCATGTTTATATTGTTGAAAATGTCGTTTCACTAGGTTTTTACGTGGGTTAGGCCACTGCACATCCAAATAAGTAGGCTTAACGACCCATCGGCTGTCAGTCTCCATAGGATAACATGGGAAAACTCAACCCCTTACCTGGTGGGCCCAAATGTATTTTCATCTTCCTAAAACTGTTTTTCCATGTCTCACCTCCATAGATGATTGTTTAAACACAGATATTTGTGCATTTAATTAAAATACATGGAGGTACAGCCAAACAAGTGTTTCAATCGTCCCGACACAGACATATGACACTATAGCTTGTTTTGCTTTCCATGTAAACAAGCATGCGATATGAAAGTCTGGGATTGTGGAGAACACTAAATGGTCTACTGAATAAGCATTAAGTCAAACCTTTAAATGAAAAACACTGATTAATAATCGAAAAAATTTAACCGCTAATGAAGTTTACTTTTGCGCATCAAAACTCGTTTATCGCCTGTAACTCCGTGATAAAATGACATAGCAGGAAGATATTTGGCTGATAGAAGGAGGTTAACATGATCTATGTTTTGACCAAAGGACGTCTGTCTATCATCATTACACTCGGAGAAAACTGGATTGTTTCATTCGTCCCGGCTCTCCCCTATCTGTACTTTTACTCAAGTAATGAAGCAGTGTACTCTGTCCGCCTCTGTCTGAGACTCACTAAACACTCACAGACGTAGACCATACGGAGGTAATGCATAAACATAATGCTAAACTAAATGTACATTCATTTCCTGCTAGACTGAATTGCACTTTCCATGAGCACTAAGCTAAACTACACTGAATGCATGGAAAGTTGCTAGCGGAGTTTACAGCTAGTCACGTTAGACTTGTATGTGAAAACATTAATAAACGTTATCTAAGTTGCTAGAATTGCACCCAAATCCTAACAATACATGTAACGTAATATAATACAGGTGGTATATCGAAGTTTTCAACTTAAACAACATTTTATAGTTAAAAATTAAAACAACGTGGAGAGTGCTTTAGCCTATACAGTCAACCTATCCAGTGCAAAGCATACCGCTTCTGATCAGCTATGGCAACAATACAAGGACAAAACGCAGCAGAGCTGCAGTATACCGTTTCTCCAAAGGGGGCTCCAAAACACCAATCTCAATAAAGCTGCTTAATTAGGTCTACGGCGAAAATCACATACACTAAACTACATTTCTAACTCTGTTACACCCCATCCCCTGAATTTCACCAAATTCAAGCAGCAACCAAATAGTACTTCCAAAGGCAAAGAGTACACTACTATCTAACACTAGACAGAGGGTCACCAATTACAGGACAGCATCCAATAAGGATGAAGTGGAAGAAGAGGTGTGCAAACTCTCACACAACCAACCACTGGCAGTAGGGTGCCTTATACACCCCACAAGACCATAAAGCAATAAACCATAAATTCCATAAATTCTCCACAAAGCTAATCAGAAAAGCTAGATAAATAATAATATGTCATTAACTTTTATATTAGTATATAGTTTGTAAATAAACATTTAACATTTAAATGATGTAAGAAATAACTGTTAATTAGTGCCAAAATACATTTAGTTAACTATTAACAAATATTAATACAATATTAGTTAATAGATTTGTTAAACCATTAACATACAGATTTTATGCAAACAACTATTTAATTAATGATGAAAAACAATTAACTTGTGCTAAATAGATATTTTATTAACAATTAACAAATATTAACAAAGGGTTAGGTAATTACTAGTTTGCTATTTATTATGGCACCTTATTATGGAGTGTTACCGAATTTTTGATACATTTTCAGAATTTGACTTTATTGTGGACACAGACTTAACCTTTCCTCTGAGGGAGCCACACATTATTAAGCTACCCCCTTCACACACACACACAAACATACACGCACACACATACACATTACTCTCTCTAGCACTCACCGTCACACAGACCCCCCCTCCCAATCCCAATTTCATCTTTCTGGAAGAGCTGGCGCAGTTAACCTGTCACAACACAAGAGCAGCTTTGTGTGTGTGTGTGTGTGTGTGTGTGTGTGTGAGTGTGTGTGTGTGAGTGTGTGTGTGTGTGTGTGTGAGAGAGAGAGAGAGAGAGAGAGAGAGAGAGAGAGAGAGAGAGAGAGGACTGGACAGGAGTCTACAGACAGCAGGGCTACAGTTCTGCTCTGCTGTGCACCTAAAAGCTGATATCTAAAAATAGATGTTACCCACTCAGTCTTGGTTAAACGCTGTCACCCACTGACTACCTGCTCTATGGCACTTAAAAGTATAAAGTGCACTTGTGAGTATATATAAAAAAAATAACACAAGATGTCTGGTGTCATTACAATAAAGTCCTGGCCAGTCTGAACTGCTTGGGCAACATTTTTTTTACTGTAGAATAAACCATCTTGTTTATTTTAGCTTTCATCTTGTTCAGATGGAAATTAAATTACACAAATATGTAAATCCATAGTATAAGCAATGTTATAAACAATTATTATACAGCTCTCCTCAAGGCAAGTTGAACGCTCCATTGGCTTGGATGGGATTTCCCAAAGTTCTACGGTAAAATCTTTTCATGTAATTACTGCTGAAAACATATAATTACCGCTGTCAGTGGCAACGGTTTTTGTGCTTCTGATACGTCTTTCATATCACAAGGACTGGAACTTCCTTCAAAAGTGAAAGCAGACGGTTGATCAGCTGTGCTCTAAAATGTTTGATTCAAGTTCAGCGTGTGTTGTTGCGAACTATTTGTTTCTCAGCAAATGCCACGATGAACGGCAACAAATAGGCTAGGCTATGTAGGCTAAAGTCATATCGTGGGGAGTTTATTATTTTGTTTTGGCAAGTAGGCGTGTAATAAGCGGGATAATAGAACGCCGGTCTTGTTCCGCCCTGAAGGGACTTATTTTCCCAATAATGACCGGCTTTCTATACATTATCCCTTACTTATCTTAAAATTTTGCAAAATGAATGGTGATGAAAACCATTCTCTTCATCTAATTTTGATTTTATTCTAGAGTGGTCTTCATAACTGAACTACATGTTTTTGTCTGAATTATGTACATTGTTGTATATGTACTGTATGTATGTATATTGACAGGTTTGCTTTATGTCTGGGTCTACAATGGAGTAGCAGCTCTAAGCACCATGTTGTGAATTATGATCATGTGGCTCAGTGACTTCACTCCAGGAGTTTCTCAGCAGCAGGACAGCAGCCAGTATGCTGTCACCACAGATGGCCTTGAAATAAAAATGTTCAAAATTCAACAAATGTACACACACACACACACACACACACACACACAGTCTCTCTCTCTCTCTCTCTCTCTCTCTCACACACACACACACACACACACACCCTCCAAACACATTCCAATAGCATCTCCAGCAAATCATATAAAAACAACCCACCATACTCGTTCATGTCATATAACTCAACCATAACAACACACTAAAACTTGACTATAATGCCTCAGTATTCCTCCTATTGGGTACAACTCAACATTATACTCCATTATAATCTCATTAATCATCCACTCACACTGCATCATGTGGTCTTACATTTCTCTCTCGACCTGGCGCCCTGACGCCCCTAGTAAAACCTCACAGACATGAGTCACTGTGACGCTGTGGGCTAACTGCTTTTTTCTTCTTTTTTTATCTTTACAGCCGCACAAGAGAGAAAAAAAACTACAAAGTCTGATGAGATGTTTGTGGTATTTATGGCCATGGCGGCACACAGGAGTTTCTCCAGTCACACCGAGGACTTATTGAACTTGGAACAGACTGAACAAAAGTCACAATGCTGACAAGCACCTATCTCTAATTCAGTTTCCGATATGTTGGAATGGGCACTAAACATGACTAGCCTATCTTTTGACTGTCTCTTGGCCATGTGGATGGACAGCATTGTTGACCTCAAGGTGATACAGATAGCAGACACGTGAAACTGCAAGAAAAGTATTTTTTAAGTGGATTTCAGGCAATCAACCTTTACAGTGTTTGTGTTTATGAGGGTTTGCTTATCGAAGGTTGACTGGAGTTGCAGACAAAACACACATGTGTTGGCTGATTCACACTGACGTTTCAGTCAAACCATATCTGCTCTAAATGATAGTTGTGCAGGGCTTGTGACCATCAGTGTGGCTGATGAACTCTGAACGCAGCTGCCTTCTACAGGAGATCCCCAAGTGCCATCTATATCAGGGCAGAACTCAGATTCAGGGTAGATCTGTGATTCTTATTATCTTTTCCTATGATTATACTTCATAAAAAGAGTTGATTAAAACAAAGTCCTACACCCATTGGAAAGGTTAGTGAAGAAATGAGAAGGCTGCCTGGCAGACAGATACAAAAACATCTGTAACATCTGGAACATAACCATGATCTCTTCACGGGTAATGCACATGCTCAACTGGTTTGAAAGCGACGCCACCAATTTTCCCTCATGATTCATATACAACTAATTCAACCACATCAGCTGTCAAATCAGTCATTCAGAGTGAGATGCGTATCATTCCTGGCCCTTTACTCAACAACAGGGCAGAATTCAGACAACGTCTTTCCATATCAATTGATCTTAGTAAGAACTAATGTGATTGGTCAGAAGGGAGAAGATAGCATAGGCATGTAGGACAGGCAGAGCTCTGATTCAGACTTTTGCACTTTTTGGAGCGGTTTCAGAAGAATATCATTCTTTGCCTGTTACTTGACAACTGGACAGAATTCAAACAAAGTCTGTCCTTCTGATCAATGGGTCTGCAGTATACAGTACTGCTTATCGGCTACTTTGGCACTATCAGTGTACTACTCGGTTCACTAGGAAACAGATCTTCTTATTTTCCTTTAGAGAACTGGGCTACCACATACCATTAGAGGCTACCACATACCAACTGTTTTTGCAGATTGATGGCCCTTAACTATACTGTACATTAAAGGCTGTTGCATGGAAATAAAGATATACACATATACATTAAAGGAATGTGAATGACTTTGCATGCCCTGGTATATAATTTCTGGTCCATGGAATGCACGCAGGAAAAGCTGCGGCCCATGAAAATACTAAAATACACAATTATTGTTTCACACAGCCATCTCCAAATAACAGCTGTTGTTTCAAAGCTGTCGTGTCAGCTTAGTGGCAAACAGAGCCTGGGTATTGACTTTGATGGCGCGGGGGCTACATTTTTCAAGACAAAAAACATGATGAGAGATGAAAATCCCAACCTTGTGTTAGTGGTGCTTACTGCGGCCAGTGGTGCACTTCACAATGTGACCACACAATCAGCTACAGAGTGATCTGGGTTACAGAGGAACCTCAGGACAAAATTGGAGCTTGAATGCCTCAAATGGCATGTAAACCAATAGTAGTTTTGAAAGACCATAAAGAAATACAAGGAATCTGGCTGTATAAATCATTATATGTGCAGTTGGTGAGTCGTACGTCATGGTCCCACAAAGTGTTGTAGCAGCATGCATCTCAAGCAACACTGCCAGAAGGTGCTTGGGCCTCTCAAATGGCAGATTGGATTCCCTGAGAGAGACGCTGAGGGGAGAGAAAAAAGGAGGAGGGAGGGAGGGAGGGGAGAAAAAGGAGGAGAGAGGGAGGGGAAAAAAGAGGAGAATAGAGAGAGGGGAGAAAAGAGGAGAAGAGAGGGAGGGGAGAAAAGGAGATGCGGCTCCAGGACAAGTGTGAGAATGTTTATGTTCTTAACATCTGCTGTGACCTGAAGCAGTGTTTGTTCTCTTTTACTTGATGCAAACCTTCTCCCCTTCAGTGGTTTCAGCTATAATTGAACTTACTTTTACACCAGCATGGCCTAATAGCTTAATTCCCATGAGAATGGTGCTTACATTAATAAAAAAGCAAAGTCATTATAGGACACAACGCACTGCTGACCTAGTTCTATAGGACACCTTTCACAGTCACCCTGAGCTAGTATGCATACTTAAATGATCATAGAAAGTACATACTGCACTGTATACCCCAACATATTCAGTATTGGTTTAATGCAATGCCTTATCATGTCATCAGCTACAATTATGTTATTATGTATCAGTTTGGGGGTATTATTTAGGGTCATAACCTTAATAACTTTATCAAGAACAACATTTTTTCTGCTATTTCAGACTGTCTGCCTTGTAGCAGACTTTCCTTTTGCAAGAAAAAAGTGTTTCTTTCCACACCATGGTAAAATATGATAATTGTGAATGACAGACAATAACACAGACAGTTAAACAATAGTTTAGCCAATTATCTCGCCTTGAGAGTTAAAGATAGTCACAATGAGCCAGTCAGAGTTCCGGTTCAGAGAAACGGTTCCCTCCACGACTGCCCAAGGAAGCTTTTTTAATTAACACAGAAGCAGTTGACATTTGCCTTTAGACAGAAGCTCTGGCACTGAGTTTTCGACTGAAAATCAGGCACATGGCCCCCTAAAAAAATAGGTCAGGACATTGTATTCTCATTTCCGCATCCGTACAAAAACATGATAATGCATGTTGTATCAATTTGCATACCAAAGCCATCCACACAGCCGTCAACAGCCAGTCAAATATCATTACACAAAACCATGTTTGAACAGAATCAATCCTCGAACAGAGATATTTTTGTTGTGGGCCAGCTGTTTGTCTGCAGATTTGAGACTTTGATGATGTTCTACAAGAGGAGGATTTACAGCAAACCAATTACTGCCAGCAATGCCAATTCAATGTTTTATTGTTGTTTGCTAGTTTGTCACAGTTTTACACAAAATACTTGATTTGTACGTACTTGTAAGTGTATAAAAAAAATCTAGCTTTTATACGAGATGAATCAATTTGAATCTGCAATGCACACTACAGTACATACTAGCCTGGCCTCGGCCTGCCTACGCGCTTCCGGTCGATTTCTTTTCCCTACAGTCAGAGCCCGTCTAAGGAGAGCCTTGCCTCGTATTAAGTCCCATTGTACCGAATTTTGGATGCAGTTCCACCAGAGTTCCACTGGGGGCGATCGCCATGAGTGCAGAATGAATGGGAGTCAATGGAGCTAGACGGCTAAATTTGTCTCTTTCACCTGATTGTCGTTGACAAATCTCAGATTTGATTGTAGTTTGTATAACTTCAACATGGGTTATAGATCAAAAGTTGAATGAACGAGTACTTATGTCCTTTTGATTTCTTACAGGTTGGGTCGTTGTTGCACATAACACGCTAGCATTGTGCTAATGAATGACGTCATTGACACATTTGAAAGGCTTTTAAGAACAATTAAGTGACTTGAAAAAATATAATACAAATACAACCAAGTGTATTTTCTTTGCCTCCCCTTTCGAATACAATACTCAAATTACTTGAAAAAAAATGATATCCCGAGAAAAGGGGATTTTGAGGTGTACAGCTCCATAGACCTCCATGCATTCTGCACTCGTGGACGAGCGCCCTCATGTGGAACCACAGAAGGAACTGCAACCAGTTCAGAAACCGGAAGTTTTCCGAGAGTGGCAGTTCTCCCCTTATTAGACATTCTCTGCTACAGTCAAAGATGGTTGATTACGAAGATACTTCGTGAGAGGCCATTTCCTGTCCCTGGAAATTTATGCAAATAGGGTAGCAGTACACGCCCCCGCACATTTATGCAGTGATCGGGCTCTCTTTTTAACATTAAGGTCTATGGCAGAATCCAAGAATTTCCCAGAATTTGTCAAAGCCTTATTTTTCTGAGCAATGGATGCACATTTCGGACACGGTATCATGATCTCCAAACCCTCCTCCCTATTTCAGTATAATGTCGTGATAGTATGACCCTCCATTCGGGAGAAAATCAACATTAATGAAGGTGTACACCAAGTTTATTTTGTACTCCGGCTTGTCTGGCGTGGAACCGAGGCGTTCAAACGTAAGTCATACGTCAGTGACACGCCCCTGTGCAGGCGGGAACTGAACCAGAGCCCGTCTCTGACTGAACTCCACTTTGCCCTCATAGACATGAACTAGGACAACCCATCTTGCTACGCATTCATTATCTTTGACGAAACGGTTGTTAGTGATTGGTTTTAAAGCGGTTCAAAGGAACTCCAATGATTTTAAACCTCAAACTGTGCCCTCCCACCCGGAAATAAACGTACGCCTATGGATCTAGGCCAGAGTCTGATTTCCAGGCTACACTACATACTACCGTGTTAAAGTAACCATGCAAAGAGAACAGGTGGTGATAATGTAGCAAACGAGTCATTTGTAGCGTTTTATTTAACAACTAGAGAAACATGACGGAGGTAGACTTTAAATGAGAGATTGTCTTCTATGATTTTTAGAAGTTCCACAGAAACTGTGTCACATTACACAAATTCATGTACTGAGAGCGTCCTCGTCTGTGTTGTGCTAGCGGTGTGCGATATATATATGATTATATATCATCTACGATAATATCAGTGCAGACCTGTGCCACAAAATCTTCAAGCTGGGTCAGTCTGCACTGGCCAGATGGTAGGAGGCTGGGCAATCAGATGGATCTTATCTGAGATCATCTGGTGACCCTATGGCAGATCAGCCATACCACACACCCCCACACCACCACCCACAATGATTTCACCCTTGAGACATTCCAGTGTCTGGAATGTGATTCCATAGAATTATCCCACACAGATCTAAAATTTCCATTTCAACTTCCATTCAGAACGGTTGCTTCAGTTCATCAGTGCATCATCAAATCAAACCTTCAGATTGTAACATTCCAAATTCCATATTTGTGTACTTCTCAAAGGGGGATAAAGTCATAACTGGCCGGTGAGACTGTTTGGCCCATGTGAAAGACCTGTTGCCACTTAATCACTCTCACTCATTCACTTACTCACTCACTCACTCACTTACTCACTCACTCACTCACTCACTCAGTCACCCATTCACTCACTCACTCACTTACTTACCTACTCACTAACTCACTCGATCTGGTTACATACAGTAACACCTCCAAAAAAATGGAAAACACAGTCCCCAGCTACATTTATGGCCCTCCCGGCTCTTTTCTTCTGTCATCCTTTCTTTCCAGTCCTTCTCTCTCAGGGTCTTTCCTACTGTAATGTGTGTGTGTGTGTGTGTGTGTGTGTGTGTGTGTGAGTGAGGGTGAGTGAGGGTGTTTCCTCCCCCTTTAATCTGTCTAATTGTTCACAGGCAGTGCTCGTTCGGCTGTTCGGTCATTCGTTTGGCCAGTCGGCTATAGGACTTAAAGTAAAAAAAAAAGAAAAAAGGAGAAAGTCGGGGGCCTCGTTCAACGAGAGTGCAGCCTCTGAGATCAAAGTGACTAATCGTGCCACCACCGTCTTTGACATGGAAAGCAGCCACCAGTAGAAAACCAATGACCTCTCCTTTGCACGTGGAGGTTACGGACTGAGCATTAGAGGGACAGCCAACAAAGACGTATAAAAGAGCACTTTCTCTCTTAACCTCTACGCATTTGTCTTCCCTCTCATGACTGAGGGAGGAGGGCAGAGAGCCAAAAAACAATCCTTTTTTCCTCCCTATCTCCACTCTTGAGTCTCAGGAGGCGTCAGCTCTAACGACGCTGTTGAGACATTCCTTGAAATTGAATGAGGAGGCCACTGCCCTGCCTAGTGCCTACCTACCAGCCAGAGGACATCCAAGGAGTTCAAAGATGTTGTCTGAATTATATATAGTGTGTGCCATGACCTCTGGCAGAACAGGGGTCAAATTATGAGAACATTTTTCAGGTGTGAGAGGGCAGTGATGTCCACCTGTGCCCGTCCATTAAACTTACAAGAAACCCTGATGCCGGAGACAAAGGCTGGAACTACTACTCGGGGAGTGACCCATGGAATAATTTTCATGGGGTTAGTTTCAATAGAAATTACAGGCACAAGCGAAGTCTCTTTAATTTTCCATCTGCTGTTTTATGGTATAGTGTTGAGGTCTCTATTTAGGTTAATAAGAAACGTTTTAAGATTTTCAGACACAATCCTACTCACTCCGTGTGGTGTCGTAAATCAGCTACTGGGATTCTTCAAACTGTCAGGCTAAATGTAGAGGTTGTTCACATAGTCGTAGTTCATGGGAGAGGGGTTAATTTGATTAGTTTTAGCTCTTTAGAGAACATCTCCTCTCATAGCACCACTTACAACAAGTCTTGCCGATCCTAGCACTTACCAGCCGTCTTGAACTGACACGTAACTGTTAAAAACAACACTCACTGATGCACTTCTTCTTACTGTACTCTACCGTTTTTAAAATTGTCCTAAAATTGTTGAGAATTGCTTTAAAACTTAAACTGTTAACCATGTTGTTAGTCGCTTTGGCTAAAAATGCATCAGCCAAATGTAATGTAATGTAATGTAAATAAACTTGGCAGAAAACAGAATTACTGATGTTGAGGGATGAATTACTAATGAAAATAATAACTGTAACAGAGATTCTATCCCGCATACTTCTGAAACCAAAAACCAAACCAGTATTTGCTGAGGATGAAACTGATAAATCTCAGGATCTCAGGATACCATGTGTAAAATGCCTATAAAAATTGAAATTGAATACTTTCAACAAGTTTGTAGCGATAAGACTCACTTCCGATGAATAGGACATTTACTGATATGCCAACATTACGAATATGCAATACAGTCTTTCTGCATACTTGTAATAAGCTTCTAAGGGGCAGGACAGCACTTATAACACATGCACTCCAACAGGTACTTCTGCATTAAGGACCCACAAGATGCAGGCCAAATACCATGATGTATTCATATTCTGTGCTTCCATGGCACTTCAATATAAAACTGGACAAGGGGTTGACTCACAGGTCACTCACAGGCGTTTTCTAATGAAGAGAAACTTGCGAGGACACATTCACACACACATTTGGGCAATTTCATGGTCAATTTAACAACGCGTTTGCTTTTTTTTTCGAGCTTAAGAAAGGAAGGTAAAGTAATGCCAAGGTGGTCTCTTCATTCTTCTGGGCATAAACTACCTAACTGAGTCCAACCAGGAGGCTGTGTTTGCTGGGTCTGTGAAAGAGGGGGGTATTCAAGCAGGCCAGTGGTCCAAAGCTGGGCTCATTTTCTCCGAGTGAATAAATTTAACTTGGTGAATAGAAATTCAACCCTGGGCTGAAGGAAAGGCCTAGAGAAAGCCTTCAAACTAAATACACACACACACACGTACATGTACACATTCACACATACACACACCTCATGCCAACAATCCATCACATCCATACACACAGACAGACTCACCCCCACACACACACCCACACATACATGCGTATATATACAGGGACCCATATACTCTCTCTCTCTCTCTCTCTCTCTCTCTCTCTGACACACACACACACACACACACGCATTACATTACTTAGACACAGGACATGTCCTTGCATACCAGTGACTAAACATAAATGGATACATTGATGAGAGTGGTGAGTTACACCTGGCACCTTTTCATTATCCAGCCCAAATCCCACAAATCCAAGGGCCATCATGTGAATGCTTTTCTCAAGAACACTGGTGTCCTGTTACAACCCATCACAAGAATACACACACACACACACACACACACACACTGAAATGTGTGTGTGTGTGCCTCTCTTTCACTGTAAGCTTTGTGTTTTGCTATTGTATCGGAAGAGCAGTTCACTTAATAAGGAGGCTCTTTGATTTGCCCCGAGGCTCAATGTTTCAGACATCCCCCAGAAACAGAAACAGTCCTTAAAAGGCCGAAAGAGAAGTCCCTGATATTCAATATGCCTTTTAAGAGGACTCGCCACTTAAACATACAGAATGAATACCTGGCTGAGAAGCCTTAGCCTTAGTCTTTGTGTTTTCATGCCTGTAGAGATGCAAACTGGTTTTTCACTGACCCACAGCACAGGAGGGGTCACATCACAGCTTATACCCAACTCAGGCTACTAAGACACAAGTTACTCTTCTTTGAAAAGGTAGTCTAATGGGTGAACAACTTGCATGAAACACCATTTCCTGCTTGGCCAATTAAAGTCCAGTCTTGCCCGTAGCAACAATTTTACCCGTATAACCTCTGCATACATGTAATCAATTTGCATATGTTGCAATTTGCAAGAATGTGTTTGTCAGAATAAGTCCCGTTACGTTTGTCCATTGGTGTACAACAGCAAATGGAGATTTCTTTAGGGTTTGAAGCAGATGGTAAGATAAACTAACTGTACATACCTCCATAATCCTGTCATGAACGTGCAGACCACCCTCTTTGTCTGCTGGGCCATTCTCCACCACCTTTGACACAAATATCCCCTCAGTCAAATGCTCCTCTTCAGGATCCTTAATAAACAACATCAGAAGACAACAACTGACACAGTGTTGGTACCTGCAAAACACATAACAAGTAATTCTATTCTTATGCTTGTTTAATGATAGGGAGACATGGGAAAACCTAAAATGGGAATTACATCATTCTTCCATAGTCCTTCTCTCAAATGTCAACACAGGAAGAAGGATTTAGAAAGTAACATTATATGACGCCTACACAGTCATGTTTGGAAGCTGTACTGTCAAGACCAGTGCCAGAGGAGACGAGCAGTTCCAGTTCCCCTCTAAATTAAAGAGTAGTGAAGGGAAGTTGCCTAAACGCTTCTGCCCTCCTACCAGAAACACCTCTAATCACCTCCGATAAAGAGGCAGAGGAGGAAGAAGCCGATGCCAGCACAGAGGCTGGGTCTGAGGCTGGGCCCTGTGTTTAGTTCCCTCCGCCACATCAAACAGTCTGTGGTCTCCATCAGTGTGAAGCGTACAAGCTCAGCCCTCACGCTGAGAGAAAACAGCGCAGGTCAAGCTGTGAAAGGCGGTAATTACATGCACACACTCAGCCATTTTATTTCTGGAGCTTGTTTGGATGCTATACTCAAGGAGGCTTTGTGTTTTCTACAGAGCTTTGCTCATGCCACTGATTGTAATGTAATGCTTCTGACATGTGCTACTAACCTGGTCCTATCTTTTGAAAATGTTGTGTGTGCACTACACATTGATTTACAGTGACAGTTGAATGACACGGGTTATGTTATGCATTTGAATGCTGCTATGTTAGGGTCGAGTGAGTTCAGAGTCAAGCTACATAAATGGAAAAATATCTTGCAAAAGATAGCTCTTGAAAGAGAATTCCAACAATTTCAAAGCTCACCACCAGATTTGCCCTGCTTAGTTAAACCTTCAAAGAAAAGAGGGAAGCATAGCTAATAGACACTGGTGATTGATATTCCTCTCTGCGTCAGAACATACTCAGCTGTTTATGATCCTCAAAACAGTATTGCAAAAGCTGATTCTGCCCAATGAATGGCCAATTTGAAGAACTTCAAATTGCAGTTGATACGTGGTAGCCGCCAGGAAGCCAGCCCGAAATTAACCCCGCCCACAAAATTTAAGGTCAGGGAATTTGGTCTGGACTTGACCTCTGAAGTTTGCCTACAAAAAGGAATCAAAGCTGCCATCTTTGACCTTATAAGGAGATCCGGGTGTTAATTGAAGTGAAATTAACTACCTATGGCAAATTGCATTGTAAGTTAGCTCTGGGGTAGCAAAGATGAAAGTGAGCCATCTTCACGTACCGAAGATCACAGTATCCACTCGAAGGCAGAGAACAAAACTGTGTAGAGCAAAACGTCTTGCATATCCGATTTCTTCGTCAACGTCAACGAGTTTAACAGGTGTGATAATTCAAAATCCCCATGTTATTTTCCCACAGAAAAAATCTCAAGATACCAGATCTCCTTATTTGGGCAAAGATGGTAGCTTTTTTGTAGGCGAACTTCAGAGGTCTATTGAAAAGCTTCTGTGTTCGTGTCTGTGTGCTTCGGTTGATTTTGTTCACAACAAAAAGGTTGTCTTTAGAGAATCTAGACGTTTAGATTTCGCCATCGTGTCTGTTGTACAAGATATTGATAGCACAATAACTTAAAACAAAAACTAACAGAAAACAGCGATTAAAGGGATACTCCAAATTATACAGCAGTTAGATTCGAACACAACCCCACTCAAGACTTCTTACTGCTAGGAGCCTAATCACTCCGCATATTGCACTGAATTATCCAACACGAATGTTCCATTTACTCGTAGCGAGCAGCGATGTCAGCGCAGCGATCACCTTGGAATGGGAAAAACGCAAAGTAGGTGGATGGCAGAATCAGATAGGTTGTAAGTAAGTTCAGATGTATTTTTTGGTTACAAAACCAAAGTTTTTAGATTTAATAGTGCTTGTTTGTCACTAGCTTTTACAAAATATAAGAGCACAAACTCTGAACTAATTTGTTAATAACGCACATTGCCTTATTATGACCGCCGCTAGCGAAGCTAGCGAAGCGGTCATATAATGGGCAGTCATATAATGGGCTGGGCCCCCCGAACCGCAAAAAAAGCAGTTTTTCCTAAATAACTACCTGAACTGTGGCACTGAGGATGAAGAATCTTTTATGGTATGTTGGTCTCAAGGGCCCACATCAACCTGGCCCATAATCACTCATTTGTGATTTGCACCCCCCCCCCGGTAAAAAATGAAAATGTAATATTATTCTGCTTCGCCCCTATCTTCAGTTAAGATGTTCAGAACTGCACCAAATTTTATGTGTATGATTGACCTGGCATTCTCTGGGGGTATGCCAAGTTTCGTAGAATTTAATCCATGGGGGGGTCTAAAAAAAATTAGGTTATGTGTACATTTAGTGACTGTACACTCATTGGCCTGTAGATGGCGGTGCACACACATGCACACACACACAGCCACGCACATACTATCGGTATTAGAACGGCCGATACATAATTACAAATTCAGTAGGATTAAAAGAAAGCCAAATATTCATCATCATCATCATCATCATGGCTGCATTTCCAGTATTGGCGATAAGTAGTCGTTTGTCCACTAGATGGCGCATCGTTGCAGTGAGACGTAATTTTGTTGGAAGTTAAAAGTGGGTTGGAAAAACAATGGACGCTTCCTACAAGGACTATAGTTTACCGCAGAGAACGTCTAATAAGGATAGGACGATGATCGCATGAAATGTAATTCCCATTTCTTCTTGAAGCCGAAATAAATCTGAGGATGTTTATCGGACATGCTTGGTTTTTACTGCAGGTACGTTAACCTTATAATATCAATGACCTAGGTAGGCTACAATAATATAAGGACCTAGGTAGGCTACAATAATGTTACCGTTAGCGTTGGTTGAGTGATGGAGGCCAATTTGATTGATTGCATTTGTAGAAAACTATAAATGCGGTTATACCAAGCAAATTGATAGCAGCACTGTAATTGTATCTTTCGACTGTCATTTGTTGCACGTGCTACAAAAATCATTCTGTGCAGTGGAAGATTTACCAACGTTACACCGGTCTGATACAGTTTTGCCTATACATGCGTGAGACTGAGACGCCTGTTTATTTGTTTTAAGTGCGTGCAGGGTGTGAGAGTGGAATCGATGTGCTTTGATTCCAGCTTGGTAGTTGTAGTCTGTGAAATTAAAAAGCACGTGTGTGTGAAGTATCCAAACAATGACACCTTCATTTCATTATCGCTGCTTTAGCAACACACCTTAAGCTACTGTGTAGTGGGTCCCATTTAGAAGTGGCTACTTCATTCGCGCTTTCCTTGACTCATGGAGCTGCGTGAATTTTATTACAACTTTTCGCCACGATATGGCAGTTTAAGTCCGCTTGATATTGTAAGGCGTAAGCTATTGGTTTCCAAATGCGATTTTTTGTGTCGCCAGCATAGCCTATTGACAATTTATGTTGTAAATAGGCCTGCCTTATAAGCCTACCTGTAGCTTAGGGAAGCTAACAGCTTTCTATTAGGATGTAGTTTGTTAGTTACAGTTTTGTCATAACTCCCTGATGCATTTTTGCATTTAGAATAGCCAGAGCGTGGATATCTCAATCGGAAAATTAAACAATATCGGGTGCCTATGGACTAGGCTGGGTGAACCCAGCCTGATCTGCCCGCTATTTATTTTCTGATTTCTTAAAAGATTGAGCTTGGTCTGGTGAAAGCCAGACTAGCCATGGACCTTAGTTACACAATGCAAGGGAACATGAATCAGCCTATATTTGCACGAACAATAACGGACAATAGCTCTTCAACTTTGGCCCGTTAAAATGTGTATGAAGTCTAGCGACAAGGCCCATTTGGACATGTCAGTTATTTGCACCACTGGTTAGATGTAAAACAGCATTTCGTTTCAGACTACTGTTACTTAATTTGTGCATTAACAATAACGTTTCAGACTACTGTTACTTAATTTGTGCATTGACAATAAAGTATTACATGAACTAAAGATGACTAAAATCTTATGTAGAAGAAGAAACATTCACAAAAATCCATCCATCCAAAAATGACCTTTGTTTTTGATAGCTGTTGAAAACGGCATGGAACTGCCGGAACATAGTTTGTTTATTAATAAATGAATAAATATATAACATTATGCCTTTTGCTTTTCATCAATCCAGTTGCAATGGATGAACTGTGATGAACTGCCCTACTTGTGATTGTTTAGAGATTTTAAAGGTTTTATAACAATGCTACATCTTCTTTGGCTATTCTACAATCTATTCACCTTTTCAGCACCAGTAGGCTACTTTCTGTGCAGCCGCATACACACACTCAGGCATGCCAAACAAGCATACACAAAAGTTTCAAGAGTGGGGGATGGAGTAAAAGATGGAGACAAATTGAAGTGTGATTTATTTTCGCGGAACGGATGTACAGGACTGAGCGGTGGTCATGTTTTGTACCACTATGAGGTACATCTAGTTTCTGTTCGGTAGCATCAAATCAGTGGACGCGTTCGACATCTTGCAGCGGATCTGGCTAATTCTTACAATAAAACAAGCATCACATTCAGCCAGATCTACACAACGCAAGAAGAAATTGCACTGAATTAATTGAACAGAAGTAAGTGTTGCCCTCTGAAACCCTCCTTGTTATAGCCTCTCTGTTCACTTTAAAAGTTTGCAATACTTCAGTTTATCTGTAGGATACCATGGACCCTACCACCGAAGTGTAAGGCTATTTTGAACTTTGTTAGTGGTTTGAAAATAGAGATTTATTTTGACATGGCTGTATGCCCGCTGCAACACGTTATAAACCATTTTGTTGCAAATAATGGTCTAGCTCAAAACTCCTCTGATTAATGTAATTTTGCTCCCAAACCAAAGTTTGAACCTGTTATCAAGCATAAATATACCCCAGGGTTGTTTTTACTCCGGAGCATCCCTTTTCCCCCAGGATTCACATATTTTGATTGGTTAGGTCTATCCAATTGTGTGCAGAGGCATTTCCCTGTTTTTTTGAAACACGTCCCATGATCATATCCCAATGCTGCAGTACGACACTCAAATTCTGAATAGAATTGAGCCTGGCTATGTCAGAGGTGGATATCCAGTATCAAATGCGGAGCCAGGTATGAATAGGCTTAGGGTCATTTTAAAGCTAGCTTTTCTCTGTTGGGCTACAAAAAATGTTGCTCAAAAACACACCAAAATTATTGTTCAAAAACACCCCAACCATATCTACAAGTTACATTTGACTCTACAGCTCTCCCACTTTTACAAAGTCAGAGTAGAGCCAAGATACACACATACTGTATCTTAGCCTATACATACCCCACAGGATCTGCCACCCATGATATTGAAGCCCAAAGATCCAGATGATCGATGCAGAATCACTTTGAGACTCCTGGTTTCCCCATCCTGTAAGTGGAGAATACATGACTATAACCCAAAGAAAGAGGTACATGACCTCTCGAATTGGGGCTGAAATGCGCTGTGGGCCAGTGGAATCAACTTCATTTTGAAGTCACACTGGCGGGTGCAGTGACTATTGTGTCAAGTATACTGAGCCCTTTCAACATCAAGTTCATGACACCCTGCTTCACCAGTAGTTTCACCATTACCTGCCTCTCCAAACAAACACTTGGATTATTCAAGTTCATGACATCCTGCTTCACCAGTAGTTTCACCATTACCTGCCTCTCCAAACAAACACTTGGATTATTCATGATACTGATGTTGATGATACTGTTTTGCTTGATGGGAACACACTTGAGAGTGTATGAAAGGTGACAAATTAGTTTGAACCTGCATTAGTGGCTGATTCAGGGTCTGGAGCTGTTCTCAGTTCCAATAAACTTGAGGGTGCAATTCCATCATTGGAATTAATTGACATTTTACTCTACAAGTCACCCTGTAGTCATAAGCAAGCACTTACATGTTTGGCAACATAAACATTAAGAAAACTCAGAGTGCCATGACACTGACATCTATCTTCACTTACAAAAAGACTCAAGCACTTCATGAATGATTGCTGAATCACATTGAATGACTGTTTCTGTTGTAGCCTATTGCTTCAACAAAAGGCGGTCGTTTTTGAGTAACTCTACAGGCATGCAGCAACATTGCCTGCTGAGTGTTTTCCAGCTGATGCAAGTTGTAAAAGAAATATAAGCAATTATTGGTCTTAAGTGCCACTATGAAGGCATCAACAGCACAGATGTCAGCACACTGACAATAGCAATATTGTTATGTGTCTCTCCTCAACCTTGACAGAAGACTGGCCCGAGACAGAGTTAAACAAAGACTTCTCAGGCTAAGGAAACGACCCATCAAAACACACATACATACACACACACACACACACACCAGTGGTATTAACGGTGGAAACAGCTGGAGGGGAAAATTTGTCACGTTGACTCAGAAAAACAAGGACGGCTCTTGATCGCACGAGCATGTGTGGCAACGCTTGCGCAGAGAAGGTAACGTTAAACACATCACAGTTTTGACGGTGACCCGTCACTGCACGCTGTCTGCGGTAACACATCACCTACGTATAAATTTGCCCACACTTGCTGTCATTTAGGCTATACAAGTAATTGATTTATATCATTGCTATCAGTCTATATGAAAAAGTAAACTTGACAAGCATGAGTGCCACAGGGGCCTCTGAAAGAGCTCCTTTCGAAATCTCTTTTAACATTCTACATAGTTGCAGAGACTTATTTAATACCCTGGCCAACCCAATGCCTAAAGTCTTTAAAATCAGTGCATTTAAAGCGGTAAAATACGGTTGCATTAGAATTGGCCCGTAAGAGAACCATAAGGATGGAATAAATTTTCGCGATGGGTAGGCCTAGATATAGCAGATGTAGACCAAGGCCCTGACTAAAAAAAAATATGAGGGGTTTTCTTAAGTCCTCTCCTATCTGTTATATTGCACGCCGCTGCGCAACACTGTGTTTGTTTGCAGAGATGGTCGCAGTTTGTCGTTGATGTCAAATGACCTTAATGAATGAGGTAAATGTTAGCTTGTGTCCTCATGTTTAAATATTTGCACTGCCCTGCTCCTGCTTTTATTCACTTTATAGGCAAACATTTCAAAACAGTCGTTGGAATTGTAAAGGATGAAAACATACTACTTTTATTCGTGTCATTCATTTATAAGGCTGCATCCCATGAGTGTAACTAGAGATCAAGTAGCATTTGTCATAAAGATAATCACATATAACGTAGTGTGTCTTAAGTCCTTGCAGCTTGATTGGCAAGATGTAGGCCTACAATGTCTCCGTATAATTATTTGCAGACTATTTCTACGACTTTGTGTTGAAATAAAAGATACCTTGAAGGCAGGGGTTCTGCTCTTGGAAATTGAATCAAGCCGTGCGTTGTACTCGGCAAATTTCCTCTGATATTTCAAGGCAGTCATCTGAAGCTCGCTGTGAACCGCAGAGAGTTGAGCAAGTAAAGATTTCTCTCTGCTGATAGCTCTCAACGATTGTCTCTTCAATTCCTTCTCCAAGCTGGCTATTTTCACTTGAAGTGAGCTGTTGTGCGCTTTGAGAGCTTTCAAACAACAGTGATCGTCCGTATTCTGGTCTTTGTGCAGCAGCATCAATCCACAGCCATTTTCGCAAATTTCCACCGGCCTGTACTCACATGTTTCCCGCATATGTGAATCCATATCCTTCAAATTCAGCACTTCATTACAGCCCTTGTTTCTGCATTTCGCTGGAGAAAAGTCGCACATCTCGGTATGCTCGGCCAGATGTTGGAGCGTCACCAGTCGCTTGCAGCCTCTTGCATAGTTGTCACATTTTATGTCCAATTTCAGGATAAGACTTTTTAGAGGCAATACGTGGTTTAGTTCTTTAGTAGAGACACGCTGACATTTGACGGGACAACTGTTTTGCTGCACGACCCAGGGAATTACGCAGCCGGCACAGAAGACGTGCCCGCACGGAGTTGTCAGCGGGTCTTCTAAAACTTTATCACACAGGTTGCATTTAAAGTCAGGGTCCACAATAGCACTGAAGCGATCCAAATCAAATCCCATAATTTATACCGATCAAAGGCATACAACGTCCTAAGGTCCAAAGGTCACTCTTTGCGCACATCAGACTGTAAGCGTTTCTTAAGTTATTGGATAGACTTTTCAAATAGGAACCCCAAACTAGAGAAAGTGCGCTGCCTGGGAAATATATTACCGTAATACCAGTACAATTCTACCTCTCTCTCTCTCTCTCTCGCTCTGTGTGTGTGTGCGAGTGTGTGTGTGTGTGTGTGTGAATTAGAGGGGGCGGCTCCCAATTTGAATGTGTAAACTTGTGTATGAATCGTTTGTGCATGACACTTTTAGGCGACCCACTTCATTTTTGTTACATGTAAGGATTTTGGGTTAGTCATAGCTTGTATGGGCTCTTTCAAATGTGTGTTTTACTAAAGAATTAGCACCTTCAGTCAACAAATTCTCCCAAATAATTAAAGCTGGTGGTAATTGAGGGTTGTGAAGTTTGTTGTGAAGTGACGCATGTTTTCAATTAGTTTAATCACAATAGCACTGGCATCATACAACACAATTATCATTCATTTGCCTGCTGCTGACTTCCTGTAATTATGTGTGACGAAAATAACCAAGTCTCTACACTACTCACCATTCTTTATTGAGAAGTAAGCTAAAAAGTCACTCCATCTTAAAATAGACCCAATGAATGACAGGAGGTTTAATCAGTCATGCCCATTGAGTTTAAACAGTCATGGTCTTTCAGTAACAAAGGTTTAAGTGGAATTAAATTACAGACTACTGCATGTTTCCCACTTCATCAGTGTGTGGATTCTTGTGATTAGTTAAAATGCATGGTTGCCCTTCAGGGTGTTGATTTCAGTCTGTAGTTTCTCTCATGATTGACTAAAAGCACATTTTGGATGAAATCTACATTCATAAGTTACAAAGATCTAGCTTATCATTGCATGTTTGATAGAGGAAATAAGCTGCTTCCTTAAGCCTTTTAAAGTGGACTATTGCAGTCTTACAGTCTGGAACTTGCATTGGAGTATCTATTACTGTGAAATGTGTTTGATTACACAAACTTCTGGATATCTTTAGATAAAATTATTTTTTCACACCCCTGTTGACAGATGCAGAGATAAAGTGCTGACAAGCACATCAACAGCATTAGTATGGGATTTCAAGACAAGACCACTGCCCACTGCATGCACGCACGCACACACACACACACACACACACACACACACACGTACACACACACACACACCACCACCACCACCACCCTCCTCCTGGGACATATTTAACCAATGCCAAGACAAACCTTGATAGCAGATGGAGGAGTGGAGATTGGGAGGAATGTAAGCCCTCCTTGGGGAGCAGCAGAGAGGAATGTGGAGCCACTATCGTTGTTACTTATCAGCGTTGGGTTTACAGGGCATCAGTACTCACTTGTTCTCCCTCGCGTAGATATGGAGAATGTTTATCTTATTTTTCTCTCCCCCTCCGGATTTACGGTAGAAAAACACACATTGTACACTGCACAGGGGTCGAGTAGTAGACATTACCCGTCTTGGTGTTGTCAAGGGGAGAGCTGAGGACTGGAGGCTTATCTCCGGTTTTTGGGGTGAGGGGGTGTTGGGGAGTCATGAGGTTACCTCTGCAGGATTCTCTATCCGTGTCAAGATGGCTGGCTAAAAGATAGAGTTGGTTAAAGGGGTTCTATCTAGCTTTTGTCCAGAGAGTGCAAGGTAATGGAAAATGGTACCCTGCCAGTAAATATTTGCTCTGAGGTTTTCATTGGTATTTATCTCTATGGTAAGATTGCAAATATGAGTACTTTGCTGTGTCCATAAGATTAAGGGGCATGAATTACACAGTTGCTTTGTATTTCTCTACTTGTTAGATATGAGAAATGCAGGTTTCTACAAAATTACTTATTAGGTAGGGGTTAATATTGCACATGTTTAGTAGTCCTCAAAGAGATCCATAGTTTTAGAGTACCTAAATGTAAACACACTTCAGCATCAAGGTTATATAATCAACCTTTAAATGACAGACTCTGTCAGACCTTAGAATGTACCTAGAGAGGAACCACATAATGAAGATTTTAGTGCAAAGAGCATAGTGAGCAGAATTGTTCTCTATCCTTTCCAAGTGTTCTCCACCTTCCTGTCAAAAGAGAGAGAGTGAGAGGAAGACTGAGTGAGAGAAAGAGAAAGAGCCTTTTTGGTCTGTCAGGCCACGTTGGGTCGGAGCTGATAAGAAACAGCTGGGGGATCTACAACAGGGGAAACAAAGCCCAATGGTAATGTCAGCTAAATATAAACACGTGCTCTGCTCCAGCCTCGCATCTGACCTCAATCTAATGCTCTGCCGTAGCCGCCTGCCTGATGAGAATGACACACTCTCTTGGTCAGAGATGCTCGCCCAGATTCAGAGAAGCCAGGATGAGTGAATAAACAGGAAATGAAAGTGGCTGTTATTTTTGCGCTCATACAATACGGGTGCTTGTTTACAACCCTCAATCTCAGATTGTAAAATACAAAAAAAAACTTATTTGGACAAAAGGCTTGGATGTTGCTGCGAAAATCTCAAGCGATGCATGTAAGGCAAAATCCCTGCAGCATGGGAGGGTAGAGAATGTTTCGAGAAACACACACTGACAATGAGAGTGCAGTGGGCAGCCGGGGACGAGAAGCAAGAGAGTCAGAGCGAACACTCACCACTCTCCACAAATAAGACTTCTACAGAGGGGGGCATCACTGGGCCTCTGAAATAGACCCTCATTCTAAATGCCATAATTAATACACTGTATGAGAAGACAGGATAAGAGAAGCATCCATAAGGGGGGGGGGGGGTATAGGGCCCATGTTTGGCCACAGGGCAGTAGTTTTTGCATCTACAGTATAGCCATCTGCAGCCAGAAGAGACCGATGAGTTATTATATGGCCTGAGGAGCGGCTCTGTCGCCACATATTGAACCCTCAACCCTAAATTACAGCCAGACGACCACGACGTACTCATCCAGCGGCCATAACTCACACGTGCTGATTATTTCTGTCTCAGGGATGGAGCTTCTCCTGACAGACAGTCGGAAAAGCACTCAGTTTTGTGTCTTTTTTTCCGGGGAGAGTAAAACACTGTGGAAATGTTCAGTTTTATTTCCCATTTATTTATTCATGTGTTTGTTTTTGTTTGTTTTTTTGTTTTCCCTTTCTTGTGAAATCAATTGTCCTTTGTGAAATAACTCTTTGCTGTTTGGTGACACGCAATGTATCTCCATGAGGCCGCCACCGATAACGAGTGAGTGCAGCGCCTCGGCCGTGTTCTCATAAATGTCACATGTGGGATCCCTCCATCATGTACTTAGGCAGAGCACACCCAGACAGTTCAGCTCGCTTCTCCGCCCTGTCTGTGGTCTCGGCCTGCCGTGTTTGTGACAAAACTCCAATTACTGTCAGGACTTTTATGGCACAGAGCCAAGAAACATGAAAAAAGAATGCATACTTATGTGAATGAACATTGCTGAAAGATAAATTCTCTCTCTCTCTTCCTCCCTTCCTCCCGTTTTCTCATTTTGGCACGGATGGAACCATACACTCCTTTTGTCAGCACAACATTTGTCAAATCCTCCATCTGTCATCTGTAAAACATCAAAGGCAAAAGCTAACAGCATATCTGTGAGACAATACAACTTCTGTGATGAAGTATCATCACTCAAAGGCAGTTATAAGACCCAGGAACATTTTTCACTCATCTGCTATGGTGTAGTATCTGGCTAAGCAGTAATTCTTGTCTTTGGTTAGAGCAGGATTTAAAGATGGATGTAGTTGATTAGTGCAGATGAATGTAAACAGGCCCACTGTTATATTTTGAGTGTAGGGGATATTTGGTTAATTAATGTGCACAGATATCAAATCTGAGTGATTGACAACCTCATTCATCTTTATTGTGTGTTCCAATGCTGGTTATAAAATAGACCCCAGTTTTAGGATACATTTTCTTTATTTTCTATCTAGCCTACTTTAATTACAAACTGTCACTATTTCCCATACAATTCCCTTGTCATTTATCATTATTTTTTGCAATTCTGTGGACAGATTATTAGTATTGAAACTGAAGTGATGGAATTCAAATAGCCATCGCATTATCTTTCTTTCCTTCTGCTGCTGATCATTAGATTGGCTGTAAACCAAGGCAAGATCAGCAGTAGAGTGTTTGATGGAGAGCATTCAGCAGGCCAGATTGACTCTATATCATGGTCTTCAACGTTTTTCACGCCAGGGACCCCCAAACTGATGGAGAGCTGGAGCAAGGACCCCCCTACTATACTGTATGCCATAAAAAAAATGTCTAATCAACCAAAGATTTCGCGACCCCCCTGCAGTACCTCCACGGACCCCCTGGGGGTCACAAAGCCCCTGTTGAAGACCTCTGCTCTATATGGTTTGAGCTTTTGTCGCCCCCTGGAGTTCACTAGATATTCCACAATGTGGTCTCTAGGTGGTGCTGTTTTACTATAAATGGCCAAAGCCATTACTTATTCACCAAATTATCACCAAATCCAGAAATCAGATTACATCCATGGTCATCTTTCACCGTCACTTTTCTGACGGCATTTCCAAATGATATAAAGCTTTTTATTTATTTTTGTCCAGATAAATTGTTGCAGAGTCTATGACAGTGACAGCTTTTTAGCCAAGAGTAAGTGGCATCCAACAAAGGTTGACATTTTGTCCTGATTATCTGAGCACCCTGTGCCGTAGATAAGATAGTACTTTGAGATAATTTTTCTTTGCTGCAAACCAAATGGTTTAAAAAGTCACTGAATCATTTAATGTCTTTCACACATGAAGAATGGCAACGTTTTGATGTCTTATGCATTATCCAATGTGTCAGAATCCCTTTCATCTCTGGAGGAACCATCTAGTTCATCACAAGAATCTGAAAATGACAAAGCTGCATGTTGACATATCCTTGCTTACTCACCATAGCTGGAGAAGTGTTCTTCCAAGGAACATATATCACATGATCATGATGGATACAGGGATGGTCCAAACACCAATGTAGTCATGACCAAAATGACTGACTGATTATTTATGAATCAAAACACTGTCTAGCTAGTTATTAATCATGAATCGCATTCCTTTAGGAGCACTGGCTGAAGACCAATGCCCCAACCCTTCTGAGAAGGCCATGGTTCTAGCCAAACTAGATTATTGCAATGCATTATTAGCTGGCCTTCCTGCTTGTGTAGTGAGACCGTTCGTATATATTCATGGTTATTGTTATTCTGTTAATTCTTTGTAGTCTATTAATAATTGTTTATTATTTAAGCCATATGGCTTACCAGAGACAGTTGAGAAAGCTAAAGGATCTTTGGCTTTACTATAAACTTAATTTTAACGTTAATGTAATGTTTATTGAGGTATTTGTAAGTCGCATTGGGCAAAAGTGTCTGCTAAGAACCATAAACATAAGCTTTAACATAAACATTTCCAGTTTACCCTGCATATGTGGGAATTCAAGTTCTACCCTGCTGGAACTGTGAGTTGTCTCAGATAAAAAAAAAAAACATCCACAGCAAAGTAACTCTTTTAAAATGAGACCTTTCACACAAAGACTTGAAAGGCAAGGCAAGGCAAGTTTATTTATACAGCGCATTTCATACACAGAGGCATTTTGATGTGCTTTACATATAGTAAAAGAAAGCAAAACAGTGAAATTGCACCGTTTTAAGGGTTTAAACCAGCGGATGTATGAAAAAGGAGCTTTGCAGGTGTACAAAAGAGGGCTTTGCATGCTTGGACAGGAGGGTAATTCAGGTGAGCGGAGTGATTCTTCTCTGTCTTGGCCTGCTGGACCAGACCCAGAAATATAAATGAGCTCAGATGGCTGTCATTTGTTTCGCACCAGACCCGCTCTCTCTGCCAGGCAAACCTGTGGATGGGGCTGCAACCGGCCAACACAGCAGCTGGTCAAGTGTTCCCTTGACTCTCACTCTTTTTTCTCTCTATCTCACTTTCTCTCCATTTCACTTTCTCTTTTTCTCCCTTTCCTTCAGTCCTCTGCTTTATTTTGATAGCAATAAAATGTATGGTTAAAATGGATAATAATTTAACTTCAAGACTACTTTTAGTTAGCCATGTAACCCATCTTGGTTTTAAACAAAGACACTATCCCCTCCCCCAATGGAATGCTAATGTGCTGGTTTAAGGCCTATCACTTACACAAGACAAAGGATGCTTCCTTGATATAATGTATCCATGTATCATGAAATGTAAATGTATTCATGTCTGGTATCATTTTGATAGTCTCATTACAAGGATTGTAATGATGTGATTGTGAGAATGTTTGGAACATTCTATAAGTGATATTTCTGATATATAAGATATCTCTCCTCATGCTATTCATATAGGTGTGAAGTGGGTGTGAGTAGGTGTGTCTGATACCAAGTGAAGAGCCAACCAAGTGGGATTGTTCTTGGCGCCATTTTGTTCTTTGTTTAAAACATTTAAAAGTAACTAAACTGCAATGTTTGTCAGATCAGATTTTGGATTGTCAGACTAAGGATGTAGAGCGGAAGAGAGGAGTTGGCTACAGGCCAACCTAGGCCTTTCAGGCCTGGGATAGGCCTACATAGACCATAGACCTTTTTTGTACCCTCTCAGCTTGTAACAGAATAAACCTGATTCCTGAGTTTTCCTGAAGTTCGCCAGTCTAAGATTAATATTAAGTAATTAGTCACCTACAATTACTTTCAATTTCCACGTCTCAATTGCACATTATCTCTAAAAGTATTGTTTATAGTTTTTCCTTTCCTTACCAGAACTCCATCTCTATTTTTTTCTCAAAGGCCAGTCAAATTCTCGATGATACACTCATTCACTCACTTGTTTTATCATTTGCTCACACACCCACTCCCTCACTCACTCATTCATTCACACACACAAACACACATACACATACTCACACATACACAATCTCTCTCTCTCTCTCTCTCTCTCTCTCTCACTTCCACTCCCTCACACTTACATCAGCTGTGATGCTTCTTTGCAGATGCTCCTCTTCATGACCAATAAATCACTGGTGTTTGAGGTATGCCATCACTTAAATCAGAGGAGATTTCAAAGGATATTGATCTCAGCCATGTCAAAGAACTGTCAGGCAGAAAATAAAGGGGTGGGGTTGGGTGGGGTAAAAGTGCTGGAGTAAGCATAAGAGCTCCTCTGGGATTGGGGGGCACCATTTAAAAAACAAGCCCCTTTGAACTTAATCCCATCTCAATTTATAACTGACTAGTGTTGTTGTTGCTGTTGTTGGTGTGTGTGTGTGTGTGTGTATGTGTGTGAGTCTGTGTCTCTGTGTGTGTCTATGAGTGTGAAACATTTATTTTTTTGTATATGCATGCACATGTGTGTGTATGTGTACATGTGTGGATGTTTCATGGTTCATTTCTCCAACCAGTTAGTGTAATACGTTGGTTCCAAACCATAGACCCCAGTGAGGAAACCATCGCTAGGAAACACCAGCGTA
The DNA here is from genome assembly GCF_046254945.1 of Alosa pseudoharengus. NCBI lineage: Eukaryota > Metazoa > Chordata > Actinopteri > Clupeiformes > Clupeidae > Alosa > Alosa pseudoharengus. Next base: position 8,190,483 of record NW_027468881.1, on the reverse strand, counting down.
CTGCTGGCAGGAGCTAAATAAATGGGATGCTAGAGTTAAGGTGTTAACTTTAATGAAGCCCTTGCCAATTCATAGTGCCAAATGTTAATTTATTGTGTAAATCTCATGTAATTGAGTTGATTAATCAGCTTACGATCTAATTGGGTCGAATGAGTGTAAACTAATCTTTTCATAATTATGGAAGAAAATGAAGCTCATCATTCTCAGCAACTTGTGAATCATATTTGCATCCTATGTTATGCTATGAAAAGTGTACCGATAAACACAGATTTATTTCATATTTCATGTCAGTGTGGTTCAATTAAAAAAAAAATGTTTCAAAAGACAATTTACAACTTATAGTGGAAAAGAAGATACTAATAAAGAGTGGATTAAGTGTTCACAGATAACACCACGCAGCTGCTTTTCCCCAAAGGTTTCTCAAGTATCTGGATTTATTTCCATTAAGCCTGTCAGTTCAGTTCTTAGGACACTAAAGCTCTCTCTGAACAAAGAATCACAAACCACTCTCTGAAACTATACCCACAAACAAGCAGGCCTTTTCCCCAAGACTATTTGTCTGGCATGGTACTGTGTACTATTAAATACACTGATATTCAATAATATCATTTACTACAATTTGCACAAATTTGTAAAATGTTTACATAAACATGCACATATGAAGTATAAGCATTGCATTGTGAGATAAGCAGATGACTGTATCCTGCCACTGAAGATTTTCAAATATCTCGAGGTAAGGCACCCCAAATCCTTACTACAAGAGTTGTGAATGATTTATAAATATAATACACTGTATTGCTTTATGCCATGCTAATTTTCATAGGTGTGCAAATGCATGATAGTGGAACTGACAGAAGCATCTGTGCTGGCCATTCACTTGTTACCTTAGGGGGAAGACACAGAGGAATAGGTGTTCCTCCATTTTGTGCCTTGTGCATAGCAGCAGAGTGGCTCAGTAATTGGTGCATAGTGACACTCATGCATGAGCTTGCACATGGGTAGAGATGAGAGCAGGGTGGAGGAAGAAGGAGAGAGAGAGAGAGAGAGAGAGGGAGGGAGGGGGAGAGAACACATATGTGAGGCAGAGAGAGAGAGAGAAAAAAGTGTGAGCAAGACAGAAAGTGAGAAAGTCAAAGAGAGGGAGAACAGCAGTGACAGAGAGAGAGAGAGAGTTGCAGGCAGAAAGAGAGATGTAGTGAGAGGAGGGACATGCAGTGAGAGAGAAAGAGAGGGATAGAGAAGGGATGGGCCAGATAGAGAGACGGAAGGGACGACAGACAGATAGAAAGCAAGTGAGAGGGAGAGGAGGGACATGCAGTGAGAGAAAAAGAGAGGGATAGAGAAGGGATGGGCCAGATAGAGAGACGAAAGGGACGACAGACAGATAGAGAGCAAGTGAGAGGGAGAGGAGGGACATGCAGTGAGAGAGAAAGAGAGGGATAGAGAAGGGATGGGCCAGATAGAGAGACGGAAGGGACGACAGACAGATAGAGAGCAAGTGAGAGGGAGAGGAGGGACATGCAGTGAGAGAGAAAGAGAGGGATAGAGAAGGGATGGGTCAGATAGAGAGACGGAAGGGACGACAGACAGATAGAGAGCAAGTGAGAGGGAGAGAAGGGACAGGCAGTGAGAGAGAAAGAGAGGGAGAGAGAAGGGATGGGCCAGATAGAGAGACGGAAGGGATGACAGACAGATAGAGAACAAGTGAGAGGGAGAGAAGGGACATGCAGTGAGAGAGAAAGAGAGGGAGAGAGAAGGGATGGGCCAGATAGAGAGACGGAAGGGATGACAGACAGATAGAGAACAAGTGAGAGGGAGAGGAGGGACATGCAGTGAGAGAGAAAGAGAGGGATAGAGAAGGGATGGGTCAGATAGAGAGACGGAAGGGACGACAGACAGATAGAGAGCAAGTGAGAGGGAGAGAAGGGACAGGCAGTGAGAGAGAAAGAGAGGGAGAGAGAAGGGATGGGCCAGATAGAGAGACGGAAGGGACGACAGACAGATAGAGAACAAGTGAGAGGGAGAGGAGGGACATGCAGTGAGAGAGAAAGAGAGGGATAGAGAAGGGATGGGTCAGATAGAGAGACGGAAGGGACGACAGACAGATAGAGAGCAAGTGAGAGGGAGAGAAGGGACAGGCAGTGAGAGAGAAAGAGAGGGATAGAGAAGGGATGGGCCAGATAGAGAGACGGAAGGGACGACAGACAGATAGAGAGCAAGTGAGAGGGAGAGAAGGGACAGGCAGTGAGAGAGAAAGAGAGGGATAGAGAAGGGATGGGCCAGATAGAGAGACGGAAGGGACGACAGACAGATAGAGAGCAAGTGAGAGGGAGAGAAGGGACAGGCAGTGAGAGAGAGAGAGAGAGAGAGAGAGAGGACAGGCCTAATTTTGCCTGTATTGTTTCCTAGATGCTCGTTATCCCGTCACTGTCCTTACCCCGTCCTTCACATAAAAGCTTCATTTCTGCCCCAGAATGCATCGCCCCAGCCTTCGGCATGATAAATAATTCACTCCTCATCACTGCCTATTGTCCAAAGCTGATCAGTGGCGGCATCGTGCAGTGTGGCGCATTCTGGCATCCTTATTAAATTAGATCCTCATCAGAGTGAGGATCAGTCTGCCTACCTGTCGTCCCACTGGTTTATAAGCATAAACAGTTGCGCCCATTACCCAGCAGATGTTTGTGCGCCTGTTACCTTCTAAATTGGGAAGTCTGGCTGGTAGGAAATTGCAATGCCCAAAAAAAGTGAATGTGTCCTTCAAATGTTGCCAAGGTAAAATTTGAATGTGGGTGCAGTAAACAGACTTTCATATTGATTTAGATTGGTTTGTACTTTTTTCCATGAAGTAAAACATGCATGTATGTGTTTATATTTTGCATTAGGTAAGACATGCATTTTTTAAGGAGATGTATTTGTTTTTATGTTCTCTGGTCGATCACATTTTGTGAGTCAGTGTACATCTGTCATAATGGTCCCTCGGTCAGTGATTTCATAGTCCAATTTGTCATTTTGAATACAATGTTGTTGGGAATCAAACAAAACGCTGATCACTGATTTTATATTGACTTGATGTCCACTACACTGTGAACCCACCGAAGCACTACCCCAGTGCCAAGTTTGGAGAGTGAAATAGTGTTCAAGTGGACTGAGTTGTCATTAAATCACAAATACAGTCGGTAATAAAACACTGGTGATACTCCCGAGGCCTCGTTTCTGCTATGCTTTACACACTGTGGTTTAGTCAACACTGATAAATTGGAGCAGGCTGCATAGGCTCTGTTTTGATATTGATCTGTAGAGAGTGATTCCCTCTCTTTCTCTCTCTCTCTCTCTCTCTCCTTATACCCCCTACCCTCTCTCCTTCCCTCTCCATCTCTCTCTCTTTTTCTCTCACACCCTGTACCCCCCCCCCCATCCTCTCTCACTTTCGCTCTCTCTCCCTCACACTCTCCAGCGCCATATATTCTCACACTGCACACTGCACTTTGGTCTGGATAAGGGGCATTTATTTTAGTGTTGGCTGCCAATAAGTAGAGCCCTCCCAGCCTACCCCACCACCACCACCACCTCCCCACCTCACTGCATTACAGCACAGGCACTCCCCAGGTCGTCACTCCATTGCTCATTAGAGGGGATGCGATCTGACAGGTTGTGTCAAAGCCAGAACGCTGGACACAAATAAAGCCGGCAACATGCTGCCTCAGCAAAACACACACACACACACACACACTAGTGCTCTCTTCTCACTGGCTTCCCGAGGCCAAGTCAGGCGGCTAAGCTGCTCTTATAGGGGCCTATACGTCTCAGTGGCACAGCCACATAAACGCTAAACCCCAACGCAATTTCACCAGTCGCTAACAATGAGGACATAAACAAAGCAATTAAGATGTAGGGAATAAATTCTGTGGCCACTGTTGTTGTTGTGTAAGTGCAATTTTTTATTATTTTTTTCAGTTAGAAAGGCTTGGTTGGCTGGCCCTGGGGAACAAACGAGGGATAGAGACAGCGGCACTACAAAGAGCTTAGCCAACTCGATGAGCTGTTCTCACCAGAGGGGGGGAACATGTAATAGAGGGATTTTTGCTCTCCCTCTTTATCTTTCTTTTTCCTGCTTGCTCTCTTGGTGTTTCTGTCTTCCTCTTTCTCCCTTTACTTGTGTCTCTCTTTCCCCCTCTCTCTCTCGTTCCCACTGGTGTCCTGCTGCTCCATGTGAAGTACCTGTCATCTCTGATCGTGCAAATTAGCCACCGAGACTAAGATGGTATAACAAAGGCTCACCATGTGTGTAGCAGACAAAATGTGATAAAGCCACACGCTCGTGAACGCTGCTTCTTGGCTTGCCTGTGCTAATCCACCTGCACCCACAGCCAGTGATTCGCACCTCCCAGTATGAACGATAGCGGTGCGCTAAAAATAGCTCGGATCTGTGACGCCACACCCACGACTCAGGTGTTTATTTATTAATTTCCCTTTTTAATTTGTTTCTCTCTTTTTTCACCCCTTTGCAATCAGGCATCTGTTCTATTTTTTGAGTGCTTCAAGAGATTGTGAAAAATAAATAAATAAATAAATAAATAAATAAATAGATAAAATGCTGTGGAAAATGGGGGTAATGTACGTAATGCCCACATGGAGCAAAATGTTGTCTTGTGCGTCTCTTTCAAATGGCATTAGAGAGAGGCAAAATCATTATATTTTGAGAAAGGATTGGGTGAATAGAGTCTGGGATAGCTGTCATGGAGCCAACATTTAGACAAATGGCTTGTTTGGACAGACAGAATCTGTCTGGACTGGTGAGTCTCAGTGACAGCCAGATCAATTTTTATTTTAGATATGGTCAATTCTTCAATGCTGTGGTCAGAAGAATCAGTCGTAATTTTACTGGTGACCATAAATGACACGGAAAAGTCAACACAGTCAGTTACACATAAAGGCACACAAACATAGAAATACACAGACACAAACCTGCATGTGTGAAAGCAAGGCTTATTTTCAGAGTTCAAGTGAAGATACTGCTATCTCAAAGCCACCAAATAAGCAGTGGCTACTTCTCAGCTTTGGTCAGTTGTCCTATTTGAGTACAGCTGGTGCCTCATCAATACCCACAGATGTAATTTCCCGATGGGCTGTTGAAGACACTCGTTCAAAGCTGTCTTTATTGAACTCACCTTATTACAGGAAAAAACACAGTGATATCCACACACAGGTAATTACCTCATAGATTGCCATCTAATCCAGTCGGGTGGGCCACTCCATGGCTCGAAGCAGCATTTGTATAGCAGAACGAAAACACCGTTTTCAATTTCCTGTCTTAATTAGTTGAGAGTTGAGTACATCATGGTCTGAACAGAGACGTTGAGCGTGCTCCCCAAACACTGGTGATTTAGGGGATCGTCTGATGAAGAGGTAGGAGATAGGACATGCCGGGCAGACATTTTAATAAATCCAAGAATTGATTGAGAAGATAAAATCCCGCCTCTTCATTATGAACAGTAAGCGGATTGGGAACATGGAGGCGTCACCACTGGTGAATTCAGACGCTGAAATATGTATTTCTGTGTGCTTTCAACAAGACACTGAGACATGTATTTCTGATTCGCACCTGGCAGTTACTCTAGAGTAGATTTCAGGGAAGAAGTTTCTGTTTCAGAAATGTACTCGAGGGCTATTAAAGCCTGACAAATTTGAAAGATCTTTCACATTTTTTTTGGTCACATTTTCTCTCTTTCATGAAGTAATATAAAATAGCAAAGGTGGTGTAGGGTTGAGGTCAGATTTAAACGTTTCCACTGATATGCAGATTGGGATTCATTAGAGCTCATGTTGGAATCTCATGGGAATACGGAACATTATGCAGCATTGACAAAGGTCTCATTCCTCACTGCCTCTGTCAGCAATGTGGGGGGTTTGCTCAATTTGTCTCTTCAAGCTTCCGGGGACCCTTGCAGTTTTATGAAGTCAGTTTAAAATTTCATTATTTTTTTTCTAGGCCTAAAAGAAAGATGTGCTGTAACTAAATAACCCACACTGCTGTTTAAACATACTATCGTCTACAGCTGTGAATGATAAAGGCCAGGATGCAGTTGCAATACATTATGTATATGATCTGACCAGATATGTTTTCTAGTTAGCAGATGATTGTGGAATGGGCCTACATGTATTCCTAGCTGTATTCTGTCTTGCTCAGTTTTGTGTCTGTATCGTGTGTGTGTGTGTGTGTGTGTATGTGTGCATTCGCGCGCGCGTGTGTGTGTGTGTGTGTGAGTGTGCTTGTGTGTGTGTGTGTGTGCATGTCATGTGTGTGTATGTGTGTGGGACCCACTGATAACATAACATAGCATTTCCCCTGATGCCTGAGGCGGGAGATGCACAGGCCTGCTCACCCCTGATTGCAGTGGGGACTCCACCCATTGATTGCATTGATCTTGCAGGTTCGCTTTCACCACCGGATTAGTGGAGGCACGATTCTCCCAAAGGTGCCGTGATGGGCGACCGAAAGAAAGACATTTCCACACACGTCTCCCTTGTCTCCCACTTCTCCTTTGTCACGCCTCCTTCTCTTTCCCTCTTTTCTCCTCTTCTCTCCTTGGCTCTCCGATCCTCTCCTCTCCCCTGCTTTACACTGACTGTGATTAGAGTTTCACCAGCCAAACTTGGCTCTCACAGGTGTCGTGCCAACACTCCGAGTGAACGCATTTGGACACCACAATGTTCCTTTGGCAAAAGGTTGTCTGGCGAGACTTTCGACAAAAAGAATCCGTTCTTGGCCCCCTTATTTTCTGCACAGCCTTTTCGCTCGACTACAAATGCGAGATCTGAGCTATAATTTCATGTTTCTGGAAAGACACGGCAGTACGGTTCTCGCGCTCCTGCGAGTAGACGCGCCGCGGCAGAGAAGACAGTCCTAATTCCTCCTCTGATCGCTCTGTTCTAGTGGCCCTGATTACAAGCGAGCTACTCTCACGAGAGGCTCGAGTACTCCGTGGTGCATTATTTACAGCGCATTAACACAAGCCCTAATTACAGCACACGGCTCTGCTGTTATACAGTCTTTAAAAGAAGCCCGGCTTCTAACGAGCTCCTCTAATAAGCCACTTCTTGCATGCTGAGAGAAAAAACCCTGGAAATTTAAAGAAAATTTCAACAGTTTCTAATTGCCCAGATGGTCCTACGTTTGTAGGGGATGATTCACGCATGGACGTAAGACTTAAGAGTGCATCTGAAATCTGAGAGTTTTCTACCTGCAATGGCAGAGGCATTTTAACAAGTTCTCCACTCTACTAAAGAGACCTATATTAGTCACCTTCACTTATGAGAGATACAGTTCACAGTTCATGGTTGATCAAAGGCTCAACTGCATGTAGGTAAGACATTGACCGAATTTTCCAGACATTTTTTCTTTATGTCTTCATCATTTTCATGAAATGGGCACAAATGTCCCTGCCACATCTTCATCTCTTATGTCACCAGGGACACACACATAGTCATTTCAAGCAAATCGACTATCCAAGCTCATTCAGAGCTTCTTGAAAGACTTGTCAACCTGTTGACATGGTTTTATCCACATAGAAATCAGGCAATAGTGATTGGTTATACTATCACAATAGTAGACTAATTCAATACTAGACTAAATTTACCATCTGCTAATTCCCCGAGAGCCAAGAACTAAGGACAAATCCGTTGCCATTTAATCCCTACGGGTCTAAAGTATTTGACTTTTGGATTTGGACAGAACGGTCCATCTATTCCAATAGGACCAAAGGAACTGTTGCCAAATAAGTAACATTTTCAGTACTAGCACTGCTGAAATGGTTGATTATTCATGAGTGGTGTGTTTAAAACAAACTTTTTAAGCAATTGGTTGGACAGTATTTTAGACATATTTTTTTAGACATTATTATACATATTTGTCACTGTCAAAAGGCCAAACCTGTCAAACATTTTACACATGGTATCTCTACAAAGCCAAACCACAGAATTTATTTATTTAAGAGTCTGTCTTTACAGCACATGCTGAGGAGATACTGTAGGTCTCTACAAACAGCAGTGAGTGTGGAGAAACCATTCACATTTACTAGACAGGCACATGCATAACAAATACACAGACAAATCACAAATATACACACGCACACACACACATCCATACTCTCTCTCTCTTTTAAACACACACACACATACATGCAGACACACACACTCACACACCCACAAAAACACAAAACATGTTTCCACAGTAAAATTCTCAGCCAGCTCTCAATCAGTACTGTCAACATGAGATGATCTTCCAGCAGTTTCCTGATGCAGTCTGCTCTCTGTGGCGGGTGTGAAGAGGAGGGATGTGAATTGAACTCTTTGTGTGAAGATCTCGGTGTGAAGTCTGCAAGCCTAACAAAGGCGCCATGCTACCCGTACCAGCGCGAGTGTAGAGATATATTCATTAGACTCTGACCCCTCTGAGACCTTCACCGTCACTTTCTCTTCTGATCAAAATCTCACTTTATTGAATTGAATTATTGAATTTCACTTTGAATAAAAAAAACAATATGCAGTATGCGCCCTCGCTGTGGCAGGGGACGAGGGTGTAAGACAACATGCCAATACCAAACGCATCCCGTCAGAGGTTAATGAAATTATGTCGTCTGCCTGGCTCGGTGTTAGGCAGAGGAGGAGCACGGTGTTGCCAGACTCTGCTGATGACTCTGCTGATCTTACGCTTAGGTCCACCGACACCACAGCCGCTACCCGAGGGGACTTGGCATTTAATTACCCTCAGAACATCAGCCCAGTTTATTATAGGCATCCGAACACCACACACACACTCACACAGACACTCTGTGTGTGTGTAGAGATAGAGAGACAAAGCTGAAAGAGAGAGCAGAAAGGTGAAAGAGAGAGAGAAAGAGCAAGAAAGAGGAGAGAGAGAGAAAGAAATGAGAAAAAAGCAGAGTAGAGCAGAGAGAGAGAGAGAGAAGACCAAAAGCTCTGAGAGGGATAGAAAGGGAGAGAGCAAGAAAGTGAGAGAAGGAGAGGGAGGGAGAGAGAGAGAGAGAGTGAGAGTAAGGAGCCAATGCAATGAGAGAGCAGTGAGAGAGTAAGATAGAGAAAGAAAGAGAAGAGAGGGAAAAATTAAGATGGGGCGTAAGAGAAGAGCAGACATAATTCTTGTTGACACGTCTATTCATTATGAAATCACACTCAGTTTCGGAGTGTGTGGGGCCCAGGGCGAACACAGTAAGTTAATCCTGTAACTTGTGGGATTTCACTCCTTCCAAGACAAGAAGGGCTGGGTTAGGCTTCAGGACGTCTTTCATACGTCATCCATCTGCAGACATACATTTACTGCCGCCTATCATCAGCTAGCGCCCCACATTTAGCCTCTGTCATCTGTCTAGACGGTGAATGCTAATAGTAAATCTTCAGACACACAAGATTCATGCCAGATAATATGGCAGCGATCAAAGAGCTACAATATATGACACATCCATTACATTTATCTGCAAAAACACACGCAAAAGAATCATAGATTATAAAAGCTAGTCTTGACCCGTGAAGGTCACTGGAGAGAAAGCCTGTGACAGTGAACTGAGACCATCGCGTCACTCATTTGGCCATTAATATCAGGCTCACCTAGGAGGCTGGTGGAGACAGAAAATAATGTCTTTCTTCCCAGAAAATGACCTTTTTTTCTTTTCTCTCTTCTTCAGTGTCTGCCCTCGCTCTTTTCCCACGTTCCTTTGATCACGAAAATCATGAGGTCCACTCTCATGGAGAACACTGTTACTAATTAGCAGATGGTCAGTCTTTGTTCTTCATTTACATCGATTTCCCAGCATTTGATGTGCCCGTTGTGCCAGGTGATGGCCCAATGAGAACACCCCTCTCGAGGAAGAAAGGAGAGCAAAAAGCACCTGCTCTCAACAGGCCTCCTAGAGAGAGAGGCGTACCTCAACGAGACCCTTATTATATTAGGATAAACTGACTGATGTCCAGTGGGGAAAAAATACAATAGTCCTGATTGAATCCGAATAAGATTTTATTCACCAAATATGTTGACACATAAAAGCAATTTGGTTCTGGCTATTGGTGTCCCTCTAGCAGTAAATAGACAATAGCAATGTATAGATTGACAATACCCCATTTACCTGAGTATTAGCGACATCGTGTATAAACCGCATGATAGTGGTTTATGCAAATAAAAGAATAAATCTGTGTATTGACCACAGCCGTGTATTAAACACAGTGCCAAATGGTTAAAAAGAATCAGAATCAGATCGTGCTTTAAAAGAAGAATGAAGAAATTAAAGCAAAATCAATGTATAAACCTCAGTTAATCATTGAGTGTAGGCCTACTGTATCTGCAAGTAAGACACAGTCCGATATACTTTTCCTATAGGGACAGTTAACAAAATTCTATTGTGTATATTAGTCAGTATATTATACTGCAAAACAATATATTTTTCTTACACATTTATAATAGTGTGCATACTGTATGCATTTTTCACTACATTGACACTTGTTATTTTTTAGTATTTTGTCGGGCCGTTGCTATAAAATTTTACGTCCTATTTTACGTCAAGGGATAAGGCTTAGCTATTCTGTGCCTATTACAGAAATGTCATCTTACATGGCACAAATGATATAAGCCCAATTAGTCGCGCTTACTGCGTGAACATGATTGACAGTATACAAAACAGGTACTTCCAAATAGTACACAGTGTATTCCTGGAGCTAGACTGCAAAAACAGCAGTCATTATGAGCTGCTGGTCCCATTTGATTCAGGAATGAACCTCATGCGATTAAATGAAATTGAATTAATCATCTACATGGCAATTTAAAAGAAGTGTAATTTTCCATAAATTATTTGTTATTGTTATATCTGAAATTTGTTATTGTTATATCTGAAATTATATGCCATATAGTGAGACACTTTGAAAAGTCAAACAGCAAGACAGCAAACTGGCTACATGCTAATACCAATGATTACTGCTGCTTAGCATTGCACCATTCATTATGACTCCTGTGGCTTGCCAAGACAGACTTCACTCAATCTCTCCCTTCTAGCCTTCTCTCACTGCACCCTGCATAACGTTGGGGTGGTGACCATTGCATGAATGTGAATAAATAAAGCTGTTTTCCCTCTGTGCTGGGCAGGAGGCTCATGGGCGAGACGGCTGTAGAGGTCGTGTGGTGAGGCATGGCGTTGGAGCGCAAGGCTGAAGTGTGTGTTGGTTTTCCTTGATGCCCACTTCATCTGCGCTCAGAGCAGGATTTATGGGGGCGCAATGGACGTTTCATCACAGACACGCCGTGGACCTCGGGGCATTCATCACGCCGCCACCACCACCGTCACCGCCACCAGCGCCTCATGGAGCCAGCCTGCCTGGGAGCGCTAGCAATCCTGCAGTTAAGCGCTCGCCAGGAATCACATGAATCACTGGCAGGACCAATCTCAATCCAATATGAGTGGGCTGATAGCAACATTTAAAAAGGCACCAGCACCACCCCTCCTTACTGTGAACACACACACACACACACACACACACACACACACAAATAAACACACATACAAACTCATAGACATACACACACACACACATACAAACTCATAGATACATACACACACACACACCACATAGCAGTATGTATATAGACATACATATACTGACATAAACACAGACGCACACATACACACATATAAATGCCCCCTCAACAAACACATATATCCTTCGATCCTCAACCATAGTCCCCCTCCCGGTGCACTGGGCCATTTTTATTTCTCATGAAGTTCATATGTGATAATGTTGGCTGGGGGTGACAGGCAACCAACGATTAATCAGAGGGGGTTCACAAGTGCAGCCCACACAACAGCTATGACTGCGCTGATAAATGTCCCCTGACTCCAACTGTGTACAGCCCAGCACCCCTACAGCAGCTCCCTCTGGCCCAGTGAAGGCTTAGACAAATCCAGATCATGGGTCTGGAAGATTTGGTCCATATCTGGATCATGGATCGAGCAGATTTAGAATGGATTTGGTCCAGCTCTGGATCATAGATCAAGCATATTTAAAATGGATTCGGTCCAGATCTGGATCATAGATCGAGCATATCTAGAATGGATTTGGTCCAGCTCTGGATCATAGATCGAGCATATCTAGAATGTATTTGGTCCAGATCTGGATCATGTATCGAGCATATCTAGAATGGATTTGGTCCAGATCTGGATCGAACAGATCTAGAATAGATTTGGCTCAGAGCTGCATGATGGATATAGAAGCAGATTAGAGCAAGGTCTCAAGGAAGTTCAGCAAGCAGAGGCTAGCATTTAAGGCAAATGGTTTTCTTTTAAATTAAATTATTGTGTAAACATCACAAATGTTTCAATTCAAACAGTGAGCCTTCATGTTAGTCTGGCATTTTGAGGAAATGTTGAGAAACCTCAGGCCACTTTGCATGTGTTTGCTAGCAAAATCAAGTCAAAGGACTTGAGCACTCGTTCACAAATGTTTGCCTTTATTTGATCATTTGAACACTCTGGGTTGATCGAACAGATTCGGTTAAGATGTTGTCCCGATTTATGATGACTGGCTGATTTGTGGCCCATTTGGCATGGATACATTGAGATACTATTACAGTATACAGGTCCAGCATATGATTGGTGATTCAACACCAACTTTGGACTTCTTTTGTGGGTGTGGAATGGATAGATAATATTAATATTTTAGACTGTTTCCCAGGATATGGCCAGAAGAACTTATCTTTGTGGAGAGACAGAAGAATCCTGAAGCTTTTGTCTAAGTCCCACCCCCTGGACACACACAAGCTTTTGAGGAAATGTAGTTTTTTGTGCAAACAAAAGCTATACTTCAAGGACCAGCACATCAAACTTTCAGGAGCTCCAATGTTGTGATGTCTCATTGTGTGTCCACTGTGCATCCCGCTGGGGTTCTGGCAGACAGAAGAATTGATTTCTTTTTTTCTTTTTTTTCCAAAACCTGATTGGTTATTGACATGACTGGCTGAAGAATTTCCTTGACAGATACTACTGAGCATTACGTTTCACCCATCATTAGTATGAAATAAATAATAATTTGTGTGAGCGGAGATGTCATTTTAAAGGGACACCAGGCAACGGTTTCGTGTTAATTACTCATCTTCGTTACTCAAGTCGGTATATGGTTAAATGACTCATTACAGGGCGAATGAAGACTCTCTCGCCCTCCCCTACTGCCTGTAGGAAGAATATCCTGCTTGCAAGTTCAGTGTATCGTACCCGCCGACTGAAGCAGGATCAGTTTACATCCTGCATCCACAGAGGCAGGCTATCGAAACGCTAGCGATTGTTGCAAACGTGTATGTAATGGCAGAGCGAGCGAAGAAGCAGCGAAAACCCTTGACAGAAGATGCAAAGAAAAGGAAAAGAGCTTCAGACCGAGCAAGGGGGAGTTTCGTAGAGAAAAAGCATCAGGCTTGCCTGGTGTCCCTTTAATACTCTAGAATTCTATGCAGAGATGCAGTATCATTGACTTCAAGGACATACAGAAAATGGACTTTGTGTATACCAACTTGACACATCTGTATAGAAATACACAAGCAATGCATTTTCATGGACACTACACCAACCACTGCAGACCTATCCCTGCAGACTTCTCATGCGTTTTGCAAATATGTTTTTTCCCTGCACTTCTGTCATTTATGACTTGTGTTTTCCTTAGTGTTTAATTGATGTTGCTGGGAGGATTTGCGAGGTAATAAATGCAATGTACAGTGCAACAGACTTTTAATATATAGACGATAATAAAGTTTGAATTGAGTTGAATTTTACATCACTCTACTGGCCTGTATACACTCAAGTATTCTTTTTTATAACCGGAATGTGCACTTTGCACCTTTTATTTTATATTATGTCTGAAATGACATTACTGCTCCTTTAGATACAGTATCTGTGGGATTTTGAAGTCTCTTATGACACTGACAAGGCAAGGAACCCTAAGGAATAATGTGAAGCACATAAACAAAGTGAAGAAATATGCTGGAAAAAACACTGCATCAAATGGGAAAGAGGACATGATCTGTTTGGCAATGTTATGTTCAGTGGCAGAGTGAACCTTAAGATTTCCCTTCACGTTTGAGGCACATCGTTTATTTCGAAAACATGATATGCTGGGAATCTGCCCTGAAATCACAAGGGGCATCTCAAGGACAAAACACTTTTTTTATTTTTTTGCTTGTTTTCCTGATGACAATTTAGCATATTTGTCTGACCCCAGAAGACAAATAGTCAGTAAATAGCTTTATTAAATTTAAGAAACTCAACACAAATACACAATAAACAACTTTCTACATGCACAGCTTTACTATACAAGATGAACCCATTACTTTTCAATATGAAAACAGTATTTTTGATTGTGCTGGTCATTCATCTCACAGAGATAAGAGAACATCGGATCAATACAGCAGTATTCAAAGAAAAGGCCGAGTATTACTGTGTGTGTGTGTGTGTGTGAGTGTGAGTGTGTGTGTGAGAGAGAGAGCATATTTCTGTGATTCACACTGAAACTGAGATAAAGCAAGCTAACCATTTAACATTTAGAATGTAAACTGCTGCTATTTAACATCCCCCCACCCCTTAGAAACATTAAAAGCCATTTTCAATCAATTCATAAATTCAGAGTTTCCCCCAAACCTTTTTGCAATACTTGACCTTTTGACAAAACCGTCAAAAAAAATTAGCATTACACAAAAATGCAAATGTGTGTGATTACCAATCAAGTCAAAGGAATAAAGCATCACCCCTTACAAATGCAATGCAAAATTGATGGAGCGTTCCTGAACAACACTACAAAAATGAATGACAATGAAAGCATGTTTTTGTTCTCTTCTTCTCATATACCAGCTCTAAGGCTTCTGTTCTGTAAACACCATACTCACATTCTACAGGAATAAAACAAAACAAAACAAATAAAACATGAACATTGCAGTATTCAAAGAAACAACCAACCAACCAACCAAACAACAAACAAATAAACAAACACACAACACATCCAGAGAAGTCCACATACAAGTGAAGAGGGCCTCTTCTGGTAGATTAAAACACCCAGAGGAGGAAATTAAGACCATGCAGACTTGGACAACAGACTTTCATAGCAGACACACTATGACTGTGCCTGTCTCCAGTGAAAGAGCTGTGAGAGCACTGACAGGACAACAGGAAAACGCTAATTTGTCCGGTACCCACTACGTCAGCGTCATGCTGCAGACCAAACTGCAGTGGTTTCAGTCAGGAATGGGCCTGACCTGGAGGGGACAGGCCTATGAGCCAATGGGGTACAATATGTAACTTTTGCTGCAAACAAACAAAAAAAAAAATTAATAAAAGGTTTTGGGATCCTCCATGATGATACAAATGTAAAAGGAAAGTGAGATGTGAGTGCCTAAAACATTACTATGCGTTTTGAGTTTCAGGTAATTTACATTTTAGGGGCTGAATAATGTAATCAAACACTATAAAATGTTTGACTGGATCCTGAAAAGCAAAAAAAAAAAAACCCATAGTGCGCAGCAAAGTGTAAAAAAAAGCAGTATTTCTTTCATACTTTAATAAGTACATCACCACTAAGTTCAGAAGCATTTCCCTTTTTTTGACAACAAAAACAACATAGTGTGCCTGCAGAAAGTTAGGTGGCTTTCTGGGGTGCGTTTCCCAAAACCATAGTTGCTAACAAAGTTAGCAACTTAGTTGGTTGGCAATGGGAAATTGCATTGCAACCAACAAAGTTGCTAACAGGTTAGCAACTATGGTTTTGGGAAAAGCACCCCTGGACGTTGGAATCAGCAGGCAAGGTGACTGCAGTACACAGCCGGCACTGGAGAGCCACCAAAACAAATCTCGGCCGTTATCCACTCCGTCTGGGACTGTCCTGATATAGCTCGTCTTGTCGCTGCTCCTTGCTCACTGTGCATCCATCTTCCCCACGGCCTGTCGCCCTGGCCATTATTCAGATGCACACGCGGTCAGAAGGCCCCTCGGGCGTGGTAGAATATACCGCCATGCTTTAATGGCCTTTAAATCACGGCAAGGATCAGACGTTACATTCATCACTTTGGGGGGATAAAAACAGACCTCTTTTATGTGCTTCCAGGTCATCTGTTCTCCATTTGAGAAGTGTTTGAGGTGTTGACGGGTCAAGCCTTTGTCAAAAGCTGGGGTAAAGGCCATACTGCATACTGCACACGGTGCAGCGACTGACTGTGTTAAGACAGCATTAAGTGTTCAGTCTTGTGTCAGACAAAGCAACTTCATCTCTCTGATCTCGACACCAACTAAAGGGATATACTTGGATTTCAGATCATGGTCAGTTACACACAGACAACGCACAGTAATTAGATTGTGTCAAAAGCACCATGCATTAACTGGACAACATAAAACAAAACTTAAATGTATCTGTCTATTCCAAAATGTTGTAGACTTATATGGTAAGACTGAAAAAGAAAGTAGGAGCATCTTAGTTTTGGCTGGATTTTAAACAACATTTAAGGATCACGCTTAAAAATTTGCCCTAGTGTTGATCTCAATCATCAAGATCAAAATATTCCTAGTAGATCTGAGGGTATACCCAAAATATCCTTGACAGATGCTTTCCCTCTTTGAAATTTATTTTCCCCTATAATTATAACAATTAATTAAGAAGACGGTAACATCCCCACACTGGCTTTCAAAAAAAAAGAGGACCTATACTCTGGTTGAGTGATAATGAATGAAGCTTCAAAGGCACGCATTCTCAATCAGAAATGAGTCGAGGCAAAACCTTTTCTAAACAAATCTCACGGGGAGCATGAGGTGTAATGACTTCAGACTGGAGAAAAAAAAGCCTTCCATCAAACTGGGATCCCCTTTTCAAAAAGGATCATTAGGCTTGCCAGCTTCAAAAAAGGATTGTTACAAAAGCACAATATCTACGCCCAAACAAAACAGACTCTAGCTACTTTGGCCTGGGCATGAGGGTAAGGCATTTGTACTTCTCAAGGACCACATAGGCAAAAGAAAATAGCAGTAGTGCACAGAGTTCATAACCCCTCATTCCCCCGGCCTCCACATTTGAAAGTTGTTCAGATCAAGTGGCATTATCATCTTCATGTCCCTCAGCACAATGATATAGTTCAAACAACATGCACACATAATCCAAAACATTTCATACAGAGTGCATTCTTCCCACTCATTTTTGTTGCTGTTGTTTTTTTTTGCGTCCTCAGTCCATTCCTATCCGTTCCACGCCTTGCTGTGTGTGTTTGCAGAAGACCCTTTGGCCTTGAGCCTCAAGCAGATGCACTGCGGCTCAGGCACACACACACACACACCGTCAAGGCAGTCCTCCGAGGGACACGTCCTCTACAGACTAACAGGATAAAGACTTGCCCAAGGTGTCCTCTGAAGAAACCATAATGAGGAGCAGCAGGGCCACGTCCGTCCATTCGTCCCCCCCCACCCCGTCCCCTTCCTCCTTAGAGAGAAGCCTCGAACGTAGACAATGCCACAAAGACGAGCAGAGGCGACACGACAGAACTGGGCCGCCACGCTCCTGATCCCCTTGCACTCATACCTAAAGAGACGAGAGGCGTAAGACAGACACGATACATAAAGAACCACACTAAATTCATAATCTCCGCTCCACCCTCCAACACTTTCTCTCTAAGGGGGGAAAGAAAGGCTAGACTTGACAACTCACTAAAGAAAGAAAATAAATAAATAAATCAAGCAGGCATGTGTCCACAGCAGTGAGGAAAATGTGAATTTGAAGCCGCCAAGCTTAATGTCCAGTGCCGTTTTACATGCATGCCTTGCTCTGTATTCAAGAGGGAGCAGGAGGCAACAGGCAGAGATGGATTGCCTGAGCCAGGAATTGTTAATAAAGATCAGATTGCTTTGCCCAGAAGAAGATACAGAGCCGAGCATGAACTCCAAGGATAAGAAATAAGTTACAGGGAGATAGAGAGAGAGGGGGATGGAAAGGAACAGAAAGTGATGGAGAGAGAATGTGTGAGTGTATGTGAGATGAGGTGTAGAGAGAGAGAGGAAGTAAGAGATGAAAAAAGATTGTGTATGAGAGACAAACAGAGTGAGAGAGCGTTTGTACAAGAGACAAAGAGACTACCACAGAGAGAAAGCAATTATGAGAAAGAGTGAGAGAGAGAGTTTGTCATATCTTTGTATTCTGTACATAAAAATGTGTTTCAAAGACCAATTCTGCCAACAACAAAAAAAGTCAACCACTTTAACATGCCCATTACGTACTTATTATAAGATATATAATGAGCAAAATAAGTTGTAAACCTCATTATTTCTGGTTTGGATGGGCAGTGTGCTAGTTGACGTTTCAGCATAACGAATGAGAACAGCCTGTTATTGTTATGTGACAATGGATGGAGCCCAAACCTTACAGCGGTGCAGGTTGGAGTTTTCCCAAATCATTTCTGGATTGTTTTCCCCCCGGGGACGCATCTGCACATGCAGCTTTAAGATATAAGCAAGCTAATGTGTCAAAGTTAGCTATCTTAAATTAGGATAGCATTGTTAGCCATTCGATAACGTCAAACCGAATTGTCAAGCAGGCAGAGTACAGTGTTTGGGAGCATGGGGCAATTAGCTCCCTACATCAGAGATGATGCAGAGAGAGCAAAGATGCCTGCTAGGCCATTTCAAGGCCATGAAGGGATAAATAGAAAAATCATGAATTTGTATCTTTCAGGAACTAAGATAGTTTGGTTACACTTTGACAGTGACATGATAGTCATAAACATTTATGACCTAACGTTTCTGTTATTAAGTGACATTCGGTTTTTGTCATTACAAGTTAGGGTTAGGATTAGGATTAGGTTTAGGGTTAGAGTTAGGGTTAGGATTAGGATTATGGTTAGAGGTTAGGGTTCATGTGTCATGACAGTGTCATGTCTTATGTCGATACTGTCTAGTAAAGTGTTACCGATAGTTTTAGGGGTTAATCAATTGCTGGAGTGCATCTTCAATTGTAATCCATGCCAATAAAGCCTACTTGAATTCAATTGGATGGGCGGTGGTAGCCTAGTGGCTAAGAAGCTGGGCTAGCATGCAGTAACCAGAACGTGGGTTCCTTGTAATAACTGATGTATGTAAGTTGCTTTGGATAAAAACGTCAGCTACATAAATAAATATAAGAATGAGGTGAAATTAAATTATACAAAAGAGGGTATATATGAAGTGAAACTAAATTATACGAGTATACTCAGACAGAGACAGTGACAGTGACAGAGAGAGAGAGAGAGAGTACAGGACAGAATGAGCTTCCTCAGGACATAGAGACAGGAGCACTGGAGAGGAGATAGCGCTGGGACTTACTGAGCTTGTGGACGGAGATGGTTTCTGTGGGGATTCCCTCGCCTCCATCGCTCAGAGCCCTGACCTGGATGACGTAGTCATCATCGGCAGGCAGCAGGATCTCCACTGTTGTCTCATTTGTGGTAACACTGTTCAATTCTCTGTGCCTCCGTCTCCAGTAGGACACCTAGAGATCGATGGAGCCAATTCAGTTTGATTTGTAAAGCACCATAATATAAAGTACGACTCAAGGTGTGCTACAGACCCAGTTTGAACATGAATCTTGATCCCTATAAGTAGTGAGGGCACTCCTCTGTGGAAAGAAAACTTGTGCCCAGTGTGCTGATTCACATGTCTATATTACTTTATGCTATGAGACATTTATGGAGTTACATTTGTTCCACTTTTATGAGTGACCAATAGCACAATTTGAGCACAGAAAAATATTTTGAGAGAGCACACAAATTATATTTTGAGGAAAAATTAAACTCGAGCACAAAAAAACTTGTAGTTGAGCAAACAGGAATCTATGTTTGCCTGTTTGCTAATATCAATATGTGCAACATCAGCCCCCTTTATTTCAGTTTCACTGTACGTGCTCACATAAACTGTTCCTCCACTAGCTCAGGAGATCTCTGTCGCGCTCGCTCAACTTCGTCTGTGTGCTCGCTCAAAACTTTCGACAACGTTACGTTTGTTCCACAATTCATCAACCAATCAGAAAAGTCAGGGGTTGAAGTCCAATTCTCATTGGCTGCTGAAGTCCACAACGCCTAGCGTTATTTACTAGTGTCAGTGGGAATCGGGAAAGGTTGGTCTTAGTTTCAAAGAAAGTGCTTGAGAGCACCTGATCGGAATAGAACGTACCCCATGTAAACTGACAACACATTTTTCAGTCGGAATAGTTTAATCAGAACGACAAAAAAATGGTCAATGTAAACAAGGCTATTGTAAGATTTAAAGGGGAATTCTGACATTTAGATCTTTCATCGTAATAGCTGTTTTTGCCTACTTTTCCTTGAGAAGATACAGCAGTCAATCCGATTGACCGCATACATGGGTGTTCATTCAGAATAGGTGCAGACTACACCACCTCTTTCATTCCGATTAAAATTCTGATCGGAAAAGGAATTTTCATTTCGATTGAGGTGCTTATATGACCATTTTTATTCCAATTGAGCTGTTATTCCGTTTCTAATCGGAATAGAAGTGTCCATGTATTGCACAATTGCTGTAACGCTATTTGTGATTCTCACAGTTGGGGGAGGTCGAAGTTCAAGTTTGCTTCTCTGTAGATGGGTAGAGTACTGCTGGGAAGGCATGCAATTCTCCCTATTACAAGTTAGTTGACCATCAAAATGACTGAAGCTGTTATATTAAGATTAAACAAACTTTCAATTAAGGACCCTTAAAGGAGAATTCCGGTGTGATATTGACCTAAAGTGTGTTGAAACATGATACCGAGTGTGTCTCATAGCCCATCTCGGCTTGTCCCCTGCACTCCAAAATCTGGCGCTAGTTAGCCGATGCTACCAACAGCTTTTTCAATGGTGGTGCTTCGGCATCGGGCTAGCCATGCAAATAAATCACTGTTTTACACCATTTACGAGGCTCAATGTATCTCCACACTTCATTGGTAGACTTCCGAGGGCCCTGACATTTAAAACGAGACATTGAGAACTTTGAAAAAGCACTGGTAGTTTACTTACCAGACGATTTATACAGACAGTATCTTCACGAAGTTTAGCGTTTGCAGCCATCTTGAATTTAGTCACGATAAGTCGAGCGACGAGTAAGAATGAACAGGTATGATAAGGGATCAGATTCCAAAAATAATTCAGTGGAAATGCATGGATTCCAGTTTCTTCAATCTCAACAGGATGAAAAGTTGAAAATGATACATTCTCTTTCAAAACCTCATAAGAAATTCCTTCCTATATGCATTATGGTCATCTGCATGATATACAGGAACTTGTGCCACTGACAGCACTTTCACAGTCACTTTTATGTGATCGTTATTCCAGTAATATAATAAGCGGATTTTTCACATTCTATTGCGGATGTCACACGGACAGCAGAGTTGAATATAACACCTTTCTGCCTCGACGCCTTATCAGTAGTCACGTGACGAATGTGTGAGAATGGAGACCGCAAAGAAAACTAATGTGTGTCTCTTTCAGAGCATTGCAGCTGTTGAGCTTTGAAGTCTGAATTAGACAAGAGGAGAATGGACATCACATTTCCCAGAAATCATTGTTCTAAGCAAAGAAGACATAAGAGAAGGCATCAAAATATTTTGGAAAACATTTGGTCATTTTGTGTTAATTAAATGAATTACATAATATGTTTCCGTATGACTACTTGCCTTCATAGCAATAAGCTTAATTGCGGAGTCTAGCAAGTAGGAATTTGTGGATATGTCGTATAGTAAATGCCAACGCAGAAGAACTATAATTTTGGGAAGAGCAGTGCTTGTCCATGCTACTCATATCATCTCCAATTCCTTGGTTGGAAACACATACATTTCAGTAGAATGAAAATTTATTTGTGAACCCACAGTGCTATTAAACTTTTAGGAAATTAATTAGACAATAAGAAATTAATTACCCTGGGAAGGGCACTGATGCAGTAGCTACATATAGCTTTGTGCATGGAAAGATGCCTACGTGCTTCCTACCTCTTTTATTTCTATGCTCACAACTTACCTGGTACCCTGTGACCTCTGACTCCATTTCCATGGCGACCACAGGATCCCAGTGCACGATGAGCTTGGAGCCAATGAGGGTCCACTCCACATTCTGCGGTGCCTGCCCAGGGGCTGCAGAACAAGGACTCGTCTTAAGTCACTTCACACCTCTCACAGAGGAGAGCCCATACAAAAATGTGATATATGGCAATATATGAACATATGTCAAATAACAGGGACTTATAATTTTATGGACATAAAATGGACATGTTATTCAAATATTTATGTCAAACATATATTCAAAGCTATATGTCCATACATGCATACAAAATATTTTAATTTCCCATATAAGATACTATATATCTTCATATACTAGATCCAATTATTTGTTTTCCAAATATATGGAGAAGTTTATGTGTGAATATGTGACAGACTTATATGTAGTCTGTATGCATGGTGGCATACATATCCATACACTAGATTCCACTACTTATTTTCTAAATATATG
The DNA here is from genome assembly GCF_046254945.1 of Alosa pseudoharengus. Taxonomy (NCBI): domain Eukaryota; kingdom Metazoa; phylum Chordata; class Actinopteri; order Clupeiformes; family Clupeidae; genus Alosa; species Alosa pseudoharengus. Next base: position 8,167,940 of record NW_027468881.1, on the reverse strand, counting down.
GATAACTTTATGTGTGAATATGTGGCAGACATATTTGTAGTCTCCATATATGGTGGCATACATATCCATACACTACATTACATTACTTATTTTCCATATGGAGAACAGTGTGAATATATTTGTTTATGTCTTGGCGTCACAGGTATGGTGTCGACTATGCTGCCTTATGTGTCAATGTTTTGTGTGGAGCGCTTTGGGTTGCACTATGTGCATGAAAAATGTGTGAGGCCAAAGCTACTTTAAATATAACGGATGCTTATCGCATCTTGATATGCGCATGCGCACACAGCAATACCCATCCCCCACCCTGGACTGACATTTGAACTCCAACCACTAGTGATGGCGAACTGAAGCTTTCTGAACCAGTGAAGATTTCAATCCAATTGTATCGAAAAAAGGTTCAGTACTCGAAGCTTCAGAACTCTATGAGGACCTCTGCTGGTGAAAGTTAAGGATAGCATTGTGTCACAAAGTGTTTCAGACATTAGCCATGAATGTCTTTGAGTCGAAGATGAATAAATGTTGAGCATGAATTAATGGATAAATAAATAATGTCATAAATAGGCCTAACTAAGCCTGTTTTGTACCCTGCATAAATACAAATGTAATTGCCTTCTCTACAAAAACAATAAAGGTAGTATTTTGGCTGTGAACATTTCTTGTATTCGTAAACAAATACATCAATTTAGAAGGGAGATGAATAAAGAATGGGCATGCACATTGCACACACATTTCTGTGATTATATTGAGTACGTAGCCTAGACCAATTGTAATCTGAGTTGTGTTGTAACTGTGCGATTCAGTCCGGCACACGCCTGGACTCGAACCCGCGAAACAGACGCACCTTAGAACGCACAGACGCACCTTAGAACAGACGCACCTTAGCGTGCTGATAATTGAGCTAAAAGCCCGGGCTATAAGCTTTCATGTCAGCAGCACTATTGAGTCTGTTGGCTCTCCTTCTTCAACAACCCACAACGGCGCCCCCCGTGTCGCGCAACTTTAATGCTTTGAATTAAATTTCGAAGCAGTCACGTGGGTGTGTGTGAAACGAAGCTTCGGACGTCACTGATCACGTGATTATCACAAAACGAATCAAGCTCCGATACAAAGCTTCACTCCAAATTAGGGCTGGGCGATATGGACCAAAACTGATATCCCGATATTTTGGGGCTGATTGGCGATATACGATATATATCGATATTTTAAACAGAAAGAGCTAAGGGTTTCGTATTCACTCAACATGACAATTACACAACCAGCTTTAATTAGAATGATTTCAGACTGCTGTAACACAGCTGTGCAAAAAAGTGTAAACAATAACATAGGCCTACCAATACCAATATGCTTAGTAGGCTACAGCTGCTCTGATAAAGCTGTGCAAATAACAAAAGACCAATAAGTCGACCCTGACTGACAACACAGGCCTACATTTTACTGCACAACGCAATATTTTGGGCACAAAAATATTGCAGTGGCCTACTGCAGAAAAACAATGCCGTTTTTTTTACTGTAAGGGTTTGATAGGGCCTACATGACAAGCAAATGTAGCCTATGATGGCCTAGACATAACTTGCTATCGATAACAATTAAATAGTTTTAAACAATTAGGCTACTTAAACAACGTAACTGAGTCACTCACCAAGAGTGTGATAGATGCTACCGTCATTTTGTATGCGTTCATTACCATTTTTGCATGTTCCGGTTCGTAAGAAAAAATCCCTATGCACGATTGAATGGGGTTTCGGGAATCATAAAAAATGATGCCCCTGACTGCTCGCGAGTCCCCGCGTGCATATCCTCTTAATAAAATCAGCGTGTAAGTTATCTCCCTGAGGACTTTAGATCTGCTATATCGCTAAACACAAGCACCCATAAGTGTATTTAAATTAGCTAGTCTATGTACCAAAAATGACATTTACCGTGAGTCGAAGAGCTGTAAACAGTGCTGTAACTTAAATCTGCATGTAGAAAACCGCTTGGAGCTCCAGTGGAGTTTTGATTTTACAACGAGAATTCTCGGTCTAGCCGTTGATGTGCCGACGGAACTAGGCATCAGCACCAACCTCTGATCACGGTAAACAAAATATGACTCAGTGTCCGTCATGTTTGAAAGTTTGTAGTGCTGCGAGGGACGTGCATACGCAAGGGGCGCAGTTGACCAGAGCTGTGGCTGTCTGAATGGTCTGAACACAAGTGGCTTTGATAAAATGGCCCATTATTTGACATAATACCGGTATTACGATATTGTCTCAACTACATATCGTTTTCAAAAATATATCGGTCGTAGTCGTAATACCGATATATCGCCCAGCCCTACTCCAAATTGGTTCATGTCTTCGATACACGCTTCGAAGCAGGGGGTTCACGGGTAACATCACTACCAACCACGGTGACTTCAACCGTCACTTTTCTGTCCTGTCATGCATCCGACTGTGTAAGCTGTACAAACTCTGCTGTCATCCATATCCAAGGTGAGAAAGCCTTTAGTAAACGGGAATTAGTTAGAAAAATATTGTTTTTATAATGTAATGTTAACCAAATCCGTTTGTTAACAGCCTAACCATCATGTTAGAATTAGCTAACGTTAATGTTATCAATTAGCTATCGATAACGTTAGCGAGCTAATATTGCTAACGTTAGCGATATTAGCTGTTAATGTTAACTTTTCCATTAATTAAGCAATAGAGCTGCACAGTCCCGCCCACAGTCAAAATGCGGTTAGGTGCCGGATGTAAGATTCCCATTCATTTGTCCCATTGACGTTTGGAAAAATCCGTATCTAACGAGTTTTACAGCATGTCTTAGGCTAACCAGCTACGGCATAACTCATAAGCATACAACATATCATTTCGAGTGAAAAAACGAAGAGAAAATCCAAAAAAAGTCAAAGGTACAAGACTGTGTACATGTTTTCATTTCCGAACGAAGGAACTACTCATCCCATAAACCACCGCGCCTCACTGAATAATATAGGCAAAATCGGCGCGATTTATTTTGCCATTTCCAACCGGCGACAGCACGCGAACCCTTTCCTCCAAACAGTGATTTTTATATAGTGACTGTGCAGTTAATAGCAGTTATTTCCGGAGTAAGCGTGTAAATATTAGTGTTTTGATATTGAATTTTATATTTATCATCGTGTATTTTATATCGTGTGTGTTCGAATTGAATACCTGACTCATCCTATGCTGTCATCATTGCTCAATCGGCTGATGCATGGACTGGTGCATGGTCTGCTCTTGGACCACCATATTCAGTTTATTAATTTGCCGTGAATTATTACACAAAATGTTCATTAAATGCACAAAGTATTCCTAGGTTAATGATTGATATGAATTATACAGTATGAAGGCTACAGTATAGCTAATGTTAACTAGCACTGCTAGCAGCATTAATGTAACCTCCCTGCTTAACTCACCACAACTTTGTAGGTCTTGTCCCTCATGCTGGCCCTTACAAAACCCACAAACTGACTCTCGGACACACAACAGTCAATAATGTGACCCGATTTAATGGATCATTAGTTTGTGAAGGGTAGTGTTAAGCCATCCTTACAACAGAAGACTTTGAAGATTTGGGAAAGATTCTTGAAAGATAGTCTTTTGAGTAAAGCTTGAATGGGGGGCATTAGTTAAAAGACTCCAATCTTTCAAAAATCTTTCCCAAATCTTGTCAAAGTATTCTGATGTATGGATCATTAGGCTACATGTTCTTCATCTCATAGCTCTTATTTAAGCTTACTTGTGCCAAGGTGTGTGTTTATTAAAGATGCATGTGAAGGTAGTAGTGCTTCAGTGATGGTCTTTTCATGTTCTGTGTGTTTTACAGCATATTAATCTTCTCTGTTCCCTGTTTGCAGGTGGTGATTTGTGAGGACTGCTGCCCTGAGAACACTGAGTGCATTCTGCATATGCCAAATCAATGTGTGCCACTTCCATAAAGGTGAAAAACGTTTCTACCTGGAGAGTGTACTCACTGTTTGTGTGGAAAAATTAAACTTTAATAAAAGGTTAAAAAAATATTTTGTGTGTTTTCTTTGGAACATCAACAATGTTATATTTCTGATACATATATTGTGACATATTTCTATAAATGTGACATAGCGGAACATTACATATATTTTGCAATATATTTACCTTATATGAGTGCAAATATATGTCCATAGACATATATTTGCAATATATTGGTATCCCTATATGCGTACAAATACATAACTTATCATATATTAACATATATGCAACTGACATATATTTGTAGTATATTTGTATATCTGGGAAAATATATGTGACATATATAAAAACGGGCAATTTTGCTATATTTTGAAATATATTTGACATGTATGTGTGAGGCATACATTCTCATACTTTATACACGGCTCTTCATAGTGCTGCAAAATGGTCCATTCACTTGAATGGGCCTTCCCAACGTTCGGCGGTCTGCTAATTCTGAATAACAGACCGTTGCTAAGTATAACAGACCGCTGTCAAGGAAAATGGGCTTTGTGCTTCTAAGTCAATTCTTTCATATCACTACGCAAGGATTGGAACTTCATTCAAAAGTGAAAGCAGACGGTTGATCAGCTGTGTTCTAAAGAATGTTTGATTCAAGTTCAGCGTGTGCTGTTGCGAACTATTTGTTTCTCAGCAAAAGCCATGATGAAACGGTAACAAATAGGCTATAGCCTAGGCTAAAGAGCAAGGGCGTAGGTTTGGTCTGAGCTTTCGTGGGGACACTATCCACTGACCCCCCCCGAAAAAAAGCTTCTCAACTCTTTCACCAGCCACTATAGATATATAAAAAATGTGCTACTGTCCAACTATCCATGATTAAAATTGATCTAACTGTATTGTGTAGCCTATAATCTGATTTTAATATGTACAGATATGTAGGCTATATTTAACATTTAACATTTATTTTCTATTTGGTCTGTTATGAAATCATGCATTGACCCATTTACTTATACATGCATGCTTAGCATTTTGTGAAAAGAAATCATGAAGGCTACATTGACAGTGACTCTTAACCGTGAGCTGCCTGTATCTCTGATTCTATTTACAGATATCTAGGCGATGTAAGCACAGCTCAGTTTTAAGAAATGCTTAAAGCCGAAAGACCATGTTGAATTTTGCTACAATTTATTTCAAAACCGGATTCATACTCTGGAACAGCTATACACTGGAATGCATTACACCTTTGTGTTAGGTAAGGTCTGCTGTTTATTCTGATATATGGTTTGTCATGTGTTGCGTGAAGAGTGTGTATTCCACCGAGACGAATGGATGTGGAGATTGGCGCAGAGAATAATTATTCAATCTCTTTAAGTTATTTTTCTCGCGAACTGTTTATCACAGCAAATAGTGGCTAGCTAGCACCGTTTAAAAGCTGAGAAAAGGCTCTTTCATGTGACACATGTGTGATGAGTAGCCTAGCCTACTTCTCGAGGAGTTCAACAGAGATGAATGGGTGAATTTGGATGCACTTCATATACCGAAGTGAAGCTGAAGCGCTGCGCAATGCTGCGCAGGAGACTGCGGCTCACTGGTAGTTACATTATTAGCCTACATTACATTACATTACATTTGGCTGACGCATTTTTAGCCAAAGCGACTAACAACATGGTAAACAGTTTAAGTTTTAAAGCAATTCTCAACAATTTTAGGACAATTAAAAAAACGGTAGAGTACAGTAAGAATAAGTGCATCCCCCCCATTTCAACCTGAATATTGGTGGGGACATTTCAGTCGTAATTTGACATTGGCGTGGACACGTTCTTCGACCCCCACGCAAATCTACGCCCATGCTAAAGAGTCATATCGTGGGGAGTTTATTGTGTCGTTTTGGTAAGTAGCCGTATAAGCGGGATAATGTCGCCGGTCATTGTCGGGAGATAGGTCCCTTCAGGGCGGAACAAGACCCCTCCGCTGCGCGTCGGGGTCCGGTTCGCCCTGAGGACCTATCTCCCGACAATGACCGGCGTTCTATACATTATCCCTTACATAATATATGTAATTTACATATATTGCCATATATCACATTTTTGTATGATTTCCCTCTGTCTGCGACACTGTTAGCTTGTCCTTCTCTCTGTTCCTGCCACAGCTGAGGACGTCTTGGGGACAAGTCTTACATGAATGACACTCTATCATCTTCGGTGCCCGTCAGCAGCACATTTGCTAGCGCTGCAGCCACAGTCTTACATCCTGTCAGACATATCCCGTCCACAACACCCACCCCCCCTCTTAAAAATGATACACACGCCATAAGGCCTGACAATACCACACGACAACTGTAATTTTCAAAGATGCAATTGGGAATGCATTCTTTTGGATGCACACATGATGTGTACAATGCATATTACTAACCCACTGCAATGCTCCAAAGGGCCATAATTTCTCATGACAGCCAGTACAATGGGCCTTTTGAAGAAAAGTTTTGCGGTATTTACAAGGAAGTTTCCATCTCTTAATACAGTCTAACTCAAGTGAAAGATGGATTTTTCTTTGCACATGTTCGAGGACACTGATGGACAGACTGACTGTAATTGGCTGCGAGAGATTATGACTCGCATCAATCAAGCCACAGGCTGCTTGCAGTTTAAACAGTCCAAACGGGTGTTCCTGACACACCAACATTTCATCGCTGCTTTGAATAATCGATGGTGAGTTTTTTTCAGATTAGCTTCTGCACATGTGCCAAGGAGTGGGATCGTTGGCTGAGCTGCAGCATGCCGCTGTCATCCTGCTGTCATCTATTATATTCTACACAGCCGCCATTATCAAGGTGGTAATCTTCACACAGATTGAAAGTGACAAAAGTGTCACCATGTTCATTTCTTTTGAAATATACGAATTGGGATTTGAACGCCTTTTTTTCATATTTTAAATTGAGAAATGTTTTCAAGTTACGGAAGGTCAAAAAACAAAAATCACTGCCCATGCATGCAAAAAGGGTGGGCAAAATGTCCATCTTTTTAGTGGCACATTTCCTTTCCTTTTGTCTGTGTCATGAATACTCACAGAATCGTTTGGTGGTGGCGTTGATTGTGGGTGAGGGCGGACCGGTTCCAGCTGTGTTAAAGGCGCTCACGGTCAGAAAGTACTGGGTGTGGCCCGTCAGGCCGCTGACATAGACAGATGTCTGATTGCCAGACACTCGCACTTTGCCCATCGTCTCAGGCTTGGTGTCATCTTCCCAATACACTACCTGCATTCACAATGACAGACAGAGAGAGTGAGAGAGAGAGAGGGGGGGGGATAAGAGAGAGTGAAGGAGGGGAAGTAGGGAGAGTGAGGGAAAGGGATCAAGAGTGAAGAGGGAAAAAGAGTGGAGAGAGAGAGAGAGAGAGGAGAGGAGGGGGAGAGAGAAGAGAGAGTGAAGGAGGGGAGGTAGAGAGTGAGGGAAAGGGATCAAGAGTGAAGAGGGAAAGAGTGGAGAGAGGGAGAGAGTGAGGGGGAAGAATAAATAAGAGTGTGTGAAGGGGACAAAGAGAGAGATAGAAGAGGAGAAGAGTGAAGAGAAGAATAGCATGATAGAAAGTCAGAGAGAGAGTGTGTGTGTAAGAAATACTTACAAATACAGAAAGAGAGAGTGAGAAGAATAGGGCAGGCAGAAAGGGAGAAAAAAGAGAGAGAGAGAGTGAGAGAAAGAGAGAGAGGAATAGGGCAGGCAGAAAGGGAGAAAAAAAAGAGAGAGAGAGAGAGAAAGAAACAGAGAGAGAGAAAGATAGAGAGGAATAGGGAAGGCAGAAAGAGAGAAAAAAGAAAGAGAGAGAGAGAGAGACAAGAGCACATTTCCCTATTCATCCTCAGGTTCCAAAAAGTGGAAGTTAATAACATAATCCATTGCATGCATCGTAGCGGTGCTATGACAACGGAGCGGTTTTGTGCTCGGAGATGGAAGCAGTCTGGTTGCAGGTCTTGAGGTGAACATAGAATATCTTACTGTGAGTGTCGTGCCTCTAATAACACAGCTACAAGGGAAAAGCCTCTAGAGGAACTGTGCCAGTGGGAAATGATTGTCGAAATGAATCAATGGCAATCTTTTTGTGATTACTCATTGGAAATACAAAAGTCTTTCCAATGAGGAGAGATGGAGTGTGTGTGTGTGCGTGTGTATGCATGTGTGTGTGTGTGTGTGTGTGTGTGTGTGTGTGTGTGTTTGTGTATGTAAGAGGTGGGTGGGTGGAAGGGGGGGTGAGACAAAAATTGTTATTACATTTCAGGCACCTTTCATTTTCACTAAGAGACAGGAAACCCACCTCATAGCCAAGAACTCTTTCAGGAGAGGAAGCGCCGAGAGGCAGCCAGTTCACTTCGATCTCTGAGGCAGAGGCACTTCTGACCCATACTCTGCCTGGCACGCCACTGGGCTCTGACCAGACACAACAAGACAAAGATGAGCCCAAAGACGAGGTGTTATATGTGTGTGTGGTGTGTGTGTGCAGATGTTGTGGGAGAGAGAGAAAGAGAGTGATACAAAGAGAGAGAGAGAGAGATATATATGTTTATGTGTGTGTGACAGAAGAGAAAAAGGGAGGGAGAAAAGAGAGAGAGAGAGAGAGAGAGAGTGGCTGTGTTTGAGTCTCAGTGAGCGCAGACAGACTTAACACTGATTATTTAAAAAACAGGAACACTGCTGGAATATAATCTCTTCCCTCAAACAGTAAATGACTGTCCTTTGCTTTGATGGCCTACGTGGCTGACACAAAAGAATATTGTCTGTACAAAAATTCAATTAAAGCTCTAAGCCACTGACAGAAAACTGTCTCTGCCAGACAGATTCTTCCATTCCCCTTCAGCTCCCCCCGACCCCCTCCCCCTCAAATGATATCCAATTGGCCATTAAAAAATGTACCTGGAGTCACAATGTCCTCATCAGTCTCTATTTTTTTCTCTCACTTTTTCTCACTCTGATGTTACGAACAGCAGACACACACACACACACACACACACACACACAAACACAAAAGAAGATTTGTGCTTTGATTTTCAAAATGGCAGCGTGGCTCGGTTCCAGGTGGCATTCTGTGCCATGCCGCCGACATCACCCGCCCGGCGCTAATGATCTCACCCTCCTCGGCGGAGAAGACGGTGGTGACGGCACTGAAAGGGCCCTGGCCTTTGGTGTTGTAGGCACCCACTTTCACGCTGAAGGGGTAGAAGGGGGCGATGCTGTCATTGCGGTAGACGTAGCGAGACACGCCGGGTGTGGAGGTGACGGCGTGCGTCCAGGTGACCTCACCCAGCGGCCGGAAGGCGATGATGTAGCCAAAGCCATCGCCATTCTGCAGTTCCTCAGGCACAGGCTGAGAGGGAAACACAAAACTATAGTGATATTAAAACACATACGGGACAGCCTACGAGTACAACCTAGCATGTTTCTATAGTGATATTAAAACACATACGGGATAGCCTACAAGTACAGCCTAGCGTGTTTCTATAGTGATATTAAAACACATACGGGATAGCCTACAAGTACAGCCTAGCATGTTTCTATAGTGATATTAAAATACATGCGCCACAGCCTACGAGTAGCCTACAACCAATCATGTTTCTAAAGTGATATTAAAACACATGCAGCACAGCCTACGAGTACAGCCTAGCATGTTTCTATAGTGATATTAAAACACATACGGGATAGCCTACAAGTACAGTCTAGCATGTTTCTATAGTGATATGAAAACACTTGCGGCACAGCCTAAATAAAGCCAGAGCCCGTCTACGGAGAGCCTGGCCACTCCGTATTAAGTCCCATTGTACCGAATTTTGGTTGCAGTTCCACCAGATTTCCCCTGGGGGCGATCGCCATGAGTGCAGAATGAATGGAAGTCAATGGAGCTAGACGGCTAAATTTGTTTCTTTCACCTGATTGTCGTTGACAAATCTCAGATTTGATTATAGTTTGTATAACTTCAACATGGGTTATAGGTCAAAAGTTGAATGAACGAGTACTTATGTCCTTTTGATTTCTTACAGGTTGGGTCGTTGTTGCACATAACACGCTAGCATTGTGCTAATGAATGACGTCATTGACACATTTGAAAGGCTTTTAAGAACAATTAAGTGACTTTAAAAAATATAATACTCCACCAAGTGTATTTTCTTTGCCTCCCCTTTCGAATACAATATTCAAATTACTTGAAAAAAAATTATATCCCGAGAAAAGTGGATTTTGATGGGTACAGCTCCATAGACCTCCATGCATTCTGCACTCGTGGACGAGCGCCCTCATGTGGAACCACAGAAGGAACTGCAACCAGTTCAGAAACCGGAAGTTTTCCGAGAGTATACAGCCAGAGAATGTCTAATAAGGGGAGAACCTTCACTCTCGGAACTCTTCCGGTGTGGTACTGCATCTAGGGGCGCTCACGGGCGAGTCCAGAATGAATGGAGGTCTATGGAGCTGTAAACAGACCAACCGCGATTTTGCAATGATGTTAATGGAGCCTTTTATGTAGGGCTTCTAGGCTACTTTCACGAAGTCTGTAGTTCTGTCAAAATGTATCTTATCTGTGAACATACTACATGATTATCTTCCTTAGACTTCGTAGATGTAGTTACTACAATTTGGAAGCGAATTTCGAAGTGTAAATATGGTTTTAGTGTGTAAACAGACCAACCGCGATTTTGCAATGAAGTGAATATGGAGCCTTTTATGTAGGACTACTAGGCTACTTTCACGAAGTCTGTAGTTCTGTCAAAATTTATCTTATCTATGAACAGACTACATGGTTATCTTCTTTAGACTTTGTAGATGTAGTTATTACAGTTTGGAAGCGAAATTCGAAGTGCAAATATGGTTTAAATGTGTAAACAAGACGCCTGATGTTTAATATATGTTAATGAATGGGCACAGTATTATTGTGTACAGTAATGGGCTATCAGTAGTATGTAAACAGTTCATGTGTTATGTGATTTACATAAACTAACAACAGAAATGTTAAAAGCTGGTATTGTGTTTCCTGAATTCTTACATTCAGGCATTCAAATGAAATGTAATTAAATAGCATATCAATCATGCAACAATGCAAAAACAATGAAACTAGTGTAGGCCTAATTATATTTTACATTAGTAAAGCAGTACTCTGATGTGCATGCTTTCACAAACTTTTGTAAACAATCTTAGCACTTTAAACATTGACTGTTTTGAAGTGCATGTAGGCAATATAGTATAAAAATAATAATTGTGATATCATTACAATTTGATAGGGGTTGGGAGGAGGGGGTGGGTTCATGTAGGTGGGCCCTATGACCCCAAAGTATGCCTTGACTGGGCCTCAGGTCAAAGAAGTTTGAGAAATGCTGATGTAGACAACAAAGCAGCAAGGAGGCGTCGTGTGATCATTTAAACAAGTTTTATGACGAGGTCGATGAGGGTGGGAAAAATCGTACACTTCTGTGCAAACTTTGCCCGCACTTCAGTCACATTGTCTTTTAAGAAAATGCAGTCCTTTTTTCGGTTCCAGCAGCCAACAACCTCAGAACTGACCCTTCAGGCCTCTCAGGAGGCGCTGGCCTTTAACCGCAGCCAGAAGAGAGTCAGCAGAAATTTGATTGCCTTTAAAAAATCTGACTTCTTAAAAAATCTTAAACTGGCTGCATTACGTGATTATTTCTGAGATTCTGATACGTTTTTAACCATGACCTATACACAGTTCTGGTTTGAAAATGTATCTCTTAAAATAATCACTTTATGCAGTCAGCTTAAGATGGCTTACTAGCAACTAACTAATTACCCTAGCAACAACCTAGAAACCACCCCTGTAATGTCAACCTAGCGACCACCATAGCAACCAGCATAGCAACCATGTTATTTATGCGTTTTAGCTTATTGGATGTTGCGTTAATGCAGACAACTTTTGATCCGTGTGCCCGATTTTCATAAATGAGGTACCGTTGGAATCCTTGGATGAGGCCGAGTTCCGTGCCACTGATCAAACCCACTCTTGCAGTTCCTCGGAACCGCAATTCTAGTTAGTGGGTTTGATCCAGCAAGCCCACTATTGTTCTTCTTAAGTTTACTTTATTAGTGGGTTTGATCCAGCAAGCCCACAGCATGGCAAGCACAGCTTTGCCATGCTGTGGGCTTGCGGAGCAAGCCCACTATTGTTCTTCTTAAGTTTTCTTATTAGTGGGTTTGATCCAGCAAGACCACAGCATGGCTGAAAGCCATGCTGTGGGCTTGCGGAGCAAGCCCACTATTGTTCTTCTTAAGTTTTCTTATTATTATTATTATATCTTCCTATTCACCCACTTTTTGGCCGAACTACTGCTCCTAGACCGTTTGAGCTATCGACGCGGTTCGAACTCCAAAAATTCAGGCCCGAACCGGTGTAACTTGCTTGTTGATTTCGTGTCGCTGGCCCTTGTCGTTTTCGCGGTATTCCCGTTTTTCTGCGTTTTTTGGGCCCATTGAAATGAATGGCGGAATGTTCAGAATTCAAATTTCGATTGTGACATCACAGCTCTAATTGCTTAAGCTTGCACCTGGAAGAGTTCTAAGCCACCTGGCAGAGCTATAATGGGCTGGGCTGGGCTGTCTGTGTATATGAAGGTGTGTGCATGTAACTTTTGACCCGTATGTCCGATTTTCATAAATGAGGTACCGTTGGAATCCTTGGATAAGGCCGAGTTCCATGCCCCTGATCAAACCCACTCTTGCAGTTCCTCGGAACCGCAATTCTAGTTATTTATTATTCCTGTTCACCCACTTTTTGGCCGAACTACTGCTCCTAGACCGTTTGAGCTATCGACGCGGTTCGAACTCCAAAAATTCAGGCCCGAACCGGTGTAACTTGCTTGTTGATTTCGTGTCGCTGGCCCTTGTCGTTTTCGCGGTATTCCCGTTTTTCTGCGTTTTTTGGGCCCATTGAAATGCATGGCGGAATGTTCAGAATTCAAATTTCGATTGTGACATCACAGCTCTAATTGCTTAAGCTTGCACCTGGAAGAGTTCTAAGCCACCTGGCAGAGCTATAATGGGCTGGGCTGGGCTGTCTGTGTATATGAAGGTGTGTGCATGTAACTTTTGACCCGTATGTCCGATTTTCATAAATGAGGTACCGTTGGAATCCTTGGATGAGGCCGAGTTCCATGCCCCTGATCAAACCCACTCTTGCAGTTCCTCGGAACCGCAATTCTAGTTTATTTATTATTCCTGTTCACCCACTTTTTGGCCGAACTACTGCTCCTAGACCGTTTGAGCTATCGACGCAGTTCGAACTCCAAAAATTCAGGCCCGAACCGGTGTAACTTGCTTGTTAATTTTGTGTCGCTGGCCCTTGTCGTTTTCGCGGTATTCCCGTTTTTCTGCGTTTTTTGGGCCCATTGAAATGAATGGCGGAATGTTCAGAATTCAAATTTCGATTGTGACATCACAGCTCTAATTGCTTAAGCTTGCACCTGGAAGAGTTCTAAGCCACCTGGCAGAGTTCTAATGGGCTGGGCTGGGCTGTCTGTGTATATGAAGGTGTGTGCATGTAACTTTTGACCAGTATGTCCGATTTTCATGAATGAGGTACCGTTGGAATCCTCGAATGAAGCCCAGTTCAATGCCTTGCCAGCACTAAGTGTAAAGGTAATCATCTTTTTTTTAAAGCCAAACCATGTTGATACAGGTCATTAAAAAAAATATATATATATTTTCCAAATCCATTCAGCCCAGTTCAAGGTCGCGCTGTCTCCTCTTTTTTTTAAAGCCAAACCATGTTCATATAGGTCATTAAAAAAATAAATAAATAAAGTATTTTCCCAATCCATTCAGCCCAGTTCTATGCCCAGCTAGCTCCATTCAAACACAGTCATGTGTACAGTTGTATAGATTATTACATTGAGAAACACGCATTCATACAGACACTATGCACATCCACGCATCACTATTCAAGTTAAGTTATTCATTATTGCCCGGCAAGAAGTCCACACTCAATTCAATTGTCCTGCCACGATCTGTGGAGCTTACAGACAACGTTATATTACTATAGGTTCTGTATGCTATTTAAAGCCGACCTAACGATGAGTCCCTTTAAGACGGTGTGTTGCAATGCATTCTGGGTGCTGTGCTGTGATTCGACGGCTCGTCACCTGACCCACCAAACAACAACTCTCTGGGATGTGGCAAATATCGCGTAAAAACCTTGTTGCCGGAACAACAGGGAAAAGGCAACAGGATAGCAGCACGAAAGATACACAGGATACACACGGAATTTTGATGGACGTCCTTATCAGTCTATGGTCTAACTTATAAACGTGTCGGGTCAACGTCAACGATAAGTAAGTTAGGCTAACGTAAACGTTAGCTATTTGCTGTTGTCATATGCTAGTGCTATATGCTTTAGGCTACGTGATGGCCATTTATCACACTAATTTTAGGTACTACTTTTACGAGGTCTGTAGTTCTGTCAAAATGTATCTTATCGTTGAACAGACTACAAGGTTATCTTCCTTAGACTTAGTAGATGTAGTTACTACAATTTGGAAGCGAATTTCGAAGTGTAAATATGGTTTTAGTGTGTAAACAGACCAACCGCGATTTTGCAATGATGTTAATGGAGCCTTTTATGTAGGGCTTCTAGGCTACTTTCACGAAGTCTGTAGTTCTGTCAAAATGTATCTTATCTGTGAACATACTACATGATTATCTTCCTTAGACTTCGTAGATGTAGTTACTACAATTTGGAAGCGAATTTCGAAGTGTAAATATGGTTTTAGTGTGTAAACAGACCAACCGCGATTTTGCAATGAAGTGAATATGGAGCCTTTTATGTAGGACTACTAGGCTACTTTCACGAAGTCTGTAGTTCTGTCAAAATTTATCTTATCTATGAACAGACTACATGGTTATCTTCTTTAGACTTTGTAGATGTAGTTATTACAGTTTGGAAGCGAAATTCGAAGTGCAAATATGGTTTAAATGTGTAAACAAGACGCCTGATGTTTAATATATGTTAATGAATGGGCACAGTATTATTGTGTACAGTAATGGGCTATCAGTAGTATGTAAACAGTTCATGTGTTATGTGATTTACATAAACTAACAACAGAAATGTTAAAAGCTGGTATTGTGTTTCCTGAATTCTTACATTCAGGCATTCAAATGAAATGTAATTAAATAGCATATCAATCATGCAACAATGCAAAAACAATGAAACTAGTGTAGGCCTAATTATATTTTACATTAGTAAAGCAGTACTCTGATGTGCATGCTTTCACAAACTTTTGTAAACAATCTTAGCACTTTAAACATTGACTGTTTTGAAGTGCATGTAGGCAATATAGTATAAAAATAATAATTGTGATATCATTACAATTTGATAGGGGTTGGGAGGAGGGGGTGGGTTCATGTAGGTGGGCCCTATGACCCCAAAGTATGCCTTGACTGGGCCTCAGGTCAAAGAAGTTTGAGAAATGCTGATGTAGACAACAAAGCAGCAAGGAGGCGTCGTGTGATCATTTAAACAAGTTTTATGACGAGGTCGATGAGGGTGGGAAAAATCGTACACTTCTGTGCAAACTTTGCCCGCACTTCAGTCACATTGTCTTTTAAGAAAATGCAGTCCTTTTTTCGGTTCCAGCAGCCAACAACCTCAGAACTGACCCTTCAGGCCTCTCAGGAGGCGCTGGCCTTTAACCGCAGCCAGAAGAGAGTCAGCAGAAATTTGATTGCCTTTAAAAAATCTGACTTCTTAAAAAATCTTAAACTGGCTGCATTACGTGATTATTTCTGAGATTCTGATACGTTTTTAACCATGACCTATACACAGTTCTGGTTTGAAAATGTATCTCTTAAAATAATCACTTTATGCAGTCAGCTTAAGATGGCTTACTAGCAACTAACTAATTACCCTAGCAACAACCTAGAAACCACCCCTGTAATGTCAACCTAGCGACCACCATAGCAACCAGCATAGCAACCATGTTATTTATGCGTTTTAGCTTATTGGATGTTGCGTTAATGCAGACAACTTTTGATCCGTGTGCCCGATTTTCATAAATGAGGTACCGTTGGAATCCTTGGATGAGGCCGAGTTCCGTGCCACTGATCAAACCCACTCTTGCAGTTCCTCGGAACCGCAATTCTAGTTGTTCTAAAAAGCCTTTCAAACGTGTCAATGACGTCATTCATTAGCGTGATCATAGCATAGCATAGCATCAATGCTAGCGTGTTATGGGCAACAACGACCCAACCTGTAAGAAAACGAAAGGACATGACTCCCGGATTATTTCACTTTTGATTGATAATCCATATCCATTTTGCGAAAAATAAAATAAAATCTGAGGGTTTCAGTTGTTAAATAGGTGAAAACAATAAATGTAGCCATGTAGCTCCATAGGACCCCATGTATTTTGGACTCGCCCGCGATCGTCATCTAGGTGAACTCTGGTAAACTGCAGCCAAATTCGGTTTGTATGGGATTAATAGAGAGTGGGGAGGCTCTCCGTAGACGGGCTCTGATACCGCCTAGCACAGGGGTGGGCAAACTGCGGCCCACGGGCCGTATCCGGCCCGCCAAGCACTTTCATCCGGCCCGCCGAGCATTTCATTTAGTTATCAGGCTGCTCGCTATTTTTTTCCTGCGATAGAGACGACGTTGGTTAGCTTTACTGCAAACTGCTTTTCACTCTCCTTGGATAACGTTTACAATGTCAATGTCAAAACATCATGTTAAATAGAGATAACATCATGTTAAACTAAGTTAACTCTTATTTATCTCATTTGCAGCAGATCTAACGTGAACATTATGCAATCAATTTAATTCGGAACGCGTCTGCACTCACGACCCAGATAGCAATTTCCTTTGGGCCGGATCCGCATAAAAGCCTTTAGATCCGCCTGTAGCGGACATACGGTATCTGACTGTGGGCCAGGTCTGCTCCTGATACAGGTTTCAGCTCTGCTAGCAATGCTGTTTTATCACCGGTTTACAGATTTGTCCCAGGTCCAATTTCCGCAACTCAACTGGAAGTCAGGAGATGCATTTAAAATACAAAACACTGATTTGGCCCAAACCTGTGATACGGATATGAGCCAAAGGACCATTTTTTCACAGCAGACCCAGGTGGTAATGATATTAATTAAGGTGCTGATTCTGCTAAATTGATGTCCTTTCCCTACTTCATTGTCAACTGGCTGCTAAAGAAAAAAAAGGTATTTTGGAATGGCACACATTTAGAAACCATGGGGGTGCACTATGTTCCCATGGCCACTTCATTTCTACAGTAAGGCTGGAAAAGAAGATATAGTTGGCTCAATATTGATCATATGTTCGTTTATTATTTTTATTATTACCTAGCAGTGGTAAAAGTAGTCAATTGTTGTTTGTGTCAGATCTAACAGTGCTATGAGACAACCCCATATTCTTGCCACGCATGCAGAAGTCCAAGCAGTAACGTTAATCAAGGATCTTTGGTTTGCTCAATCTTTTGACATGATTTGCCAGCCTGGGGTTGGACTGGACAACATTTCATTTCAAGGTAGGCTATCTGCTTTTATCAAGGTAGGCTATCTGCTTTTATCTCTGTTGGTTTATTCAGAGACAACAACAAGCAACCTAGCGATTGATAACTTTACTGTAAGGTTATACTATTATTTTCCAGCAACATGGGCTACTAGCTTAGCTTAAGCAAAACAGCCATCACAATAACTATTTTGGAAAAAACAGTGCTAACGCTAACAGGAAAAACGAGTGCAATTGTCACTTACAATTGTGAGCCTATTTTCAAAAAGGAATAAATGTTTATTTTGTGTTGTTTCAGATTGACCATGGAGATGACGGAGGAAGACAGCCTGAATATCGATGGGAACAGTGGAATTAAGTAAGGGATAATGTATAGAACGCCGGTCATTATGGGGAAAATAAGTACCGACAGGGCGAACCGGACCCCAGCGGAGGGGTCTTGTTCGCCCTGAAGGGACTTATTTTCCCATAATGACCGGCGTTCTATACATTATCCCGCTTATTATACGGCTACTTGCCAAAACGAAAAAATAAACTCCATGATATGTCTCTTTACACTTATTTGTTACCGTTTCGTCGTGGCTTTTGCTGAGAAACAAATAGTTCGCAACACGTACGCTGAACTTGAATCAAACATTCTTTAGAAGACAGCTGATCAACCGTCTGCTTTCACTTTTGAATGAAGTTCCAAGCGCAAACTCCGTTGCCATTGACAGCGGTCATTCTTGTTTTCAGAGGTCCTTTCCCAAGAAATAATGACCGCTAGAACTTTCGGAAATCCCATTCAAGTCAATGGAGCATTCTACTTGCATTGTGAAGAGCCGTATAATAAGTAAGGGATAATGTATAGAACGCCGGTCATTATGGGGAAAATAAGTCCCAACAGGGCGAACCGGACCCCGACGCGCCAGCGGAGGGGTCTTGTTTCGCCCTGAAGGGACTTACTTTCCCATAATGACCGGCGTTCTATACATTATCCCGCTTATTATACGGCTACTTGCCAAAACGAAAAAATAAACTCCATGATATGTGTCTTTACACTTATTTGTTACCGTTTCGTCGTGGCTTTTGCTGAGAAACAAATAGTTCGCAACACACGCTGAACTTGAATCAAACATTCTTTAGAACACAGCTGATCAACCGTCTGCTTTCACTTTTGAATGAAGTTCCAAGTGCAAACTCCGTTGCCATTGACAGCGGTCATTCTTGTTTTCAGAGGTCCTTTCCCAAGAAATAATCACCGCTAGAACTTTCGGAAATCCCATTCAAGTAAATGGAGCATTCTACTTGCATTGTGAAGAGCCGTATAATAACACGACTTAAACTTTGTCTGGGATTGAAAATAATAAGACTATTATGTGTAAAGTTTTTTTACCCACTCTTGTGTTTGTAGCCTAGCTTAGCCTATGTTTATCAGTTGAGCTGTTGGGAAAACGTTACGAACTTTAGCCTGGGTGAATAACGAACCTGTTAGCAAATGTGTAGCAAACAGATTTTTCAGGATAATTAATTACCAATCACATTTCACATGTCAAATAAAGCCAGCTGATGTCTGATAAACAGGTCCGTACCACACACAATAAGCGGACCCATATTGCATATGATAAGCAGATCTGGAACACGTCAGTAACACAGACTACCATACGGAACTGGGCCAGTCTTAGCCCTTATTGGTACCAGATCCGTCAAACGGATCCAGACCAATTTTGGACCGATGTGCATTTGGACGCCGGATCAGGTCCATTATGCAGATCCGTGCCGGACGTTGTGGTAGGTGTGGCCCAGTTCCGTCCCAGTGTATGTTTGCTATCTGGGGAGAGGGAGAGAGAGCCGCAGGTTCCAGCTGGCTTGTGATTGTTAATAATTGATATCTCCTTCTTATAAGAAAGTTTTAAAAGGAAATCATGAAGGCAACAGTAGTTCCCACTACTGACCATTTAAAAACTGTGAGAGGGCCCAGCCGTAGGTACAGCACTAGCCATAGCGGAGCAGGCAGAATATCATTGAGAAAATATAGCTGCAAGCAGCAATGAGGGGGCCAAGCAGATAAGCAGGAGTTGGGATTGGATTGGACTGGACTGGACATACCAAGTTTGGTTTAAATCGGTGAAAGTGTTGATAATTATAGCACCCCTAGTGGTGAAAGCACACCAAATTAATTGTGCATCCTCAGGATCTATTCCCAAGTCCACATACCAAGTTTAGTTGCGATAGGTGAAAGTGTTGCTAATCATAGAGCCCCTAGTGGTCAAATGTCACCAAATTTATTGTGGGTCCTTAGGATGTGTTTACGAATCAACGTATCAAGTTTGGTGTCGATACGTAAAAGTCTTCCTAATTATAGCGCCCCTAGTGGTCAAAGTATACCAAATGTATTGTGTGTCCTCAGGATCGTGTCCCCAGTCCATGTACCAAGTTTGGTTTTGATAGATAAAGGCGTTGCTGAGATATGAGCTAATTTCGTGTATCTCTAGCGCCCCCTAGTGGTCAAAGGTCACCAAATGTATTGTGTGTCCTCAGGATGGGATCCCAAGTCCATATACCAAGTTTGGTTTCTATATGTGAAAGCATTGCTGAGATATGACCCTACTTCCTGTGATTATAGCGCCCCCCTAGTGGTCAAAATTTACCAAATTTCTTGAGCCTCCTCCTAATTGGGTTCTGAGCCCATGTAACAAGTTTGGTTTTGATACGTGAAAGTATTACTGAGATATCCCTTCACTTCCTGTTTGGTGGCTTCGCCGCCAATTTTGATTGGCTGTTACGGGCGAACGGTTTTAGGTTTGAAGACAAAAAGGGATAACTTTTTTGAGGCTTGGACTGAAGATTATGTGTGTCAAGTTTGGTGTCAATCGGACAAACTTTGTGACCTGTGAAAACTTTTAGGTGTTTTTTATTAAATCCAATATGGCGGCCGAATCAATTAGGATGACATCACAGTTTTGCTTGGGTCAGCCTAAGGACCTCCGACTGTATTAACAGACCCCACTAGTACATTTTAATTCCAAACACAACAGCAGCTACAGGCCAAAACACATTGTTCCTAATTGCAGCGCCCCCTAGAGGTCAAAGGTCACTAAAGTATTTGAACATCCTCCTGATGGAGTCTTGAGTCTACGTACTAAGTTATGTTATGATACATGAAATGGTTGCGGAGATATGAGCTCACTTCCTGTTTGGCGGCTTCGCCACAAATTTCGATTGGCTGCTACGGGCAAACGCTTCAGTCAATTATTATGGAAATCAAAGCACTGACAGAGGCATGATCCGATGAAATTTGTGACCTAGGGAAATTTGATAGTGGTTTTGATTAAATCCAATATGGCGGCCAAATCAATTATGTTGATGTCATGAATTGCCATCTGTCGACATAAGGATCTTCCACAGTATTACCAGACACCACTAGTACATTGTAATTCTAGGCACAACAGCAGCTACAGTCCAAAAGGCATGTTACTGATTTACAGCGCCCCCTAGAGGTCAAAGGTCACCAAATTTCTAAAGCGTCCAAATTTCTAAAGCATCCTCATGAGTCCATATACTTTTTTTTGATGACTGTGCAAGGGTTGCTGTTTGGCGGCTTTGCCGCAAATTTTGATTGGCTGTTACGGGCGAACGGTAATACTTCCGAAGACGAAAAGTGATAACTTTTGTGAGGCTTGGTCTGAAGATGATCTGTGTAAAATTTGGTGGGAATGAGAGAAAGTATGTGACCCCTGATACATTTTAAGTGTTTCTGATGAAATCCAAAATGGCGGAAAATCCATCATGGCGGAAAATGACGTCATGGGTGCGTTGAACTCGGCTTGGTCCAAGGATTCCAACGATACCTGACTTTTGAAAATCGGACCTACGGGTCAAAAGTTACGTGAGTGAACACACTTCCAACTTTGGCCTGTTGGTGGCGCTAGAGGGTTCGAGTTGCTGACATGAAACTTTGTGACATGAATCATGGGACCGTCCCCAATTAGTGTGCCAAATTTCCCAACTTTTTACCAGACGGTTCTATGGGCTGCCATTGACTTCCATTGCATATAATAATAATAATAGGAAAACGTAGAAACACAATGAGGTCCTCGCAGCTTCGCTGCTTGGCCCCCAATAAACGTGAATTAAAGCGACTAAAACAAATGCGGCACAGCCTACGAGTACAACCAAGCATTTAGCAAAAAAACAACTCCATTACATTGAGCAGAAATGACAGCATCTCGTGGGATTGGAGTTAGACTAGCGAAACTAGCCCGGAGCCACGCGTCAACGAGCGAAATTATAGGACCCTTGGGTCCAAGCGGGGAATGGTTATCCGGAGGAAACAAACACATTTGCTTCTATTCAATTAGGCCGAATGGTTACCTCATGCAGATCTGGGGATGCGGGGACAAGAGGGGGAAGGAGGGTGAGAGGGGGTTATAATGCAGACGGATGACTTACCTCCCACGTTATTACCAACTCTGATTTGGAGCCTCCTCCGCCGCTGACATCAGTGGGGGCCGTGTCGGGGACTGAAGATGGGAATGAGATAAAGTCGACTCATCAGAGCGCTCGCGCCAACACACACACACACACAAAGTGTCTGCCAGCCAGCGCTCCCCTTCCCACTGTGTTCTGGCTGCTGTAATGTGTGTGTTTTGTGTGTGTGTGTGTGGGTGGAGAGGGTAAGTGTGTGTGTTTGTGTGTGCGTGTCTGTTCTCTGGTCTGTATGTGTATGTGTCTGTGTGGGTGTGTATGGGTGAATGTTTCTGTGTTGATGTGTGTTTGTATGTCTGTAAGTGTGTCGCAAAAGCACACAGTTTAACTAGCGTTCATTTTCAGCTTGGCACAAAACTAATTGGCTGGCAACAGGATTCACATCCCTGTTGAGATATGTTCTACTGTATGTAGAGGGACAGTGCTCTTGAAGGCCTCCCTTTCAACATTCACTATGAAGAAAACATTTAAAAGGTTGCATAGGGGCACCCAATGTTCAGTAATTGTGCTCTATATATGCATCCTGAAGCATTGCACACAGGGCTCATGCTTGGTTCTTGGCAATGACCTTGTCCGGTCATTTAGGCTGTGTGCACAACAGTCTCACCGGAATCTTCCGTGCGGGTCTTGAGTGAAGCGGGACTGGGCTCCCCCATCCCCACGCTGTTCCGTGCCACCACGCGGAACTCGTACTCCACCCAGGCGTTCAGGTTCACCACGGTGGCCGTCAGCGTGTTCCCATCGATCACCTCAGGGACTGCCGAGACGGGAGAGAGAAACAACAGGGGCCCATCTGACAAATCACACGGCCAAACGCGCTGACGCCAGCACCTGTCTCCAGTGCTCCGCGTCACAACCACACAAAAAGTCGGGAGCAATTTCCCCCCGCAGACACTTTTTTTTAACTAATTCAACTTCTTGTGCTAGATTGAGTAATCATGTTTCTCTCGGTTTTGAAGTGTCCATGTCCTCTCAAGGGGCAATTTTTTGAGACACAGACAAAACCCACTTTGGATGATTCAGATTTATTCTAAAGCTGTGGTTCGCTTGCATTTCTGCGATTGTGGTGGATAATTCTGGATAATACCTGTGTCCACCGCCTGCCAGCCCACGGTGAAAGGGGTCTTGGTCTGGAGGATGTATCCCACGATGGGACTGCCATTGTCTGGGCCAGGCTTCCAGGAGACCTGAGCGGTGCTGTCCGTGATCTCGTCCACCGTCACGCTGTCCGGGGGGCCTGGGGGACCTGGACAGACAGTAATTAAATAATGTTAGCTTTTCCATTCCGCACACACACACACACACACACACACTCCGTTTCTTCTCCTCTCCTCTCCATCACTCTCGACGACCTCATTAAAGCCTTCCTCATACAGACGTGGGAAGGAATCATCATAGACGCTCTCAGGGCGCCTCTTTCAGCCTTGTTACATCACGCCGCGTTTGCCACAGGCATGAGCGCTTGTTACAGACTACGGAAGAACTCCTGTACAACGTGGAGCGCAATCAGATGCTACTATAAAGACAAGTAATCTCCTTCCCTTCCTCTTCCTTTACTCCTACAGTGTTCTCGTGGGGGCCAAAGGGAATGTGTTGCTCTGTGTGATTAGAATACATGTCTGGGGATAACTTGTTGAAACTTTCGTCTTGACTTACACAGAAATGGGCTACAGATGAGGTTGGGTTTACTTTTACAATCTGCTAAGGATGGTGCTTGACAAAAGCACCATTCACCTCTGCTGTATTCTGTAGGAAGTAAGATTGCTACTCTTAGCTTTGCCTTGGAGACACATTTGATTTGTTAATGTTCTCCAATGTCAAAACAGGCCAAGGTACCTGTCCAAATTTAGACCAAATTTTCTGCATAACAATCTCTTCTAGGCATGCAAAATATGCCTGCCTCTAAAGGACCACTTTTACTGCACCACTGTGCAAGATCTGTGTAGGATGAAACAATAAGCATACAGTATTAATTTTCTCATAGGTCAGAGAGAACATTCATTGCCCTGAAACATGGAATGCCTGTCAAGCAAATGTTAATTGAGAGGTATTGATCCTCCCAAATCTCATTATTGCTCTCTGATAAACTGTTTTGATATGCTGTCTTCATTTAGAAAACACTAATTGAACCTAAAATCAGCAATCAATTCATTATTCAATTATGCTTTCATTACAGTGGAACGAGCCAAGCTGTAAAGGATTTCGGTTAGTGGAGCTTGTCGGCAAATGTTGCACATACAAGCAAACTCCCCCGAGGACACAGACTAAAACATATGAGAGGGCTGATCAGCAGAATCATAAACCAGCTTCCACGTGCTGTTGTTTAATACTGTATGTCTGGCTTTATTTGGTCATAAATCCTAATTATCCGCAGCAGCAGAGGAAGGAAGTGGGATGTTCACCTTTGACGACCAAAACCGCAGACGCTGAGAGGCTCTCGACATCTGTGTCCACCACACACACGTACTTCCCAGCATGCTTCAGCTGGATGTTCCGAATCATCAGGTCACCCGCTGTTGGCTAGCACATGGAACACAAAAAGCAAAAAATAACTGTTTACAGACATAATTGTGGTAAATACATGTTGCATGTCGATTAAGATTTGTATTCCAAGCAGCTGGCAGATAAGATGTTTATTTCATCAGCATGTATACTCCATGGGCTTCCAACACATGGAAGATTTCTATATAGGTAACATTCATGATAATTTATGCTATGTTATTCACACAGCCAGTAAGAACATACACTTGGGAAGAAGGAAAATAGTCTCCTATACAGTTCTATATGGATGCCTTGGAGCCAGTAAAGTGTTTACTCTGGGGTGTGAGGTGTCCGTGCTGAGAAAACAACCCTTTGGCTGTCCCACTGGCTTCCTCAACTATGCAGAGGCAGGTATTACACACAAACCTACTGGATAAAGGGAACCAATCACTTAATTACTCGAGAACGAGTGAACGAAGGAGCGGCTCCACCATAGACACAACCAGCGGCACAGCTAAATGGAACCAATGGGGCGTGCAGACGAGGCGAAGAGTACAGGCTATGATGATGCACAGATGATCATTCAGCAGGAATGATGAGTGGCAAATGGAATAAGTCTTGCAGAAAATTCTCCCGGTAGAAAAACAAAAAAAAAACATCACAGCTAAACGAAGAGAAGAAAAAGGCAGATTCAACAACAAAGAATTCTCATTTTGACGTATTAAAAGAATCCACCTGCACAAACACAAGTGGGGAAAGTTCTAGGACTACACATGAGGAGCATTTCTACCTTTGGATTTCAGCATAATCAAAAGCTTGAACTCTTGGGAATCCATATATGACAACATTTTTCATGTACAATCTGTATAGTGCTTTACATTGTCAGATTAATCTTACTATGTCTCAATTAAATTCGATCAAAAATCGATACTGAGATACAGATTCACAAGACCTGGTAGTGGGCCTCAGTTGTGTTTCCAAGACAAAATAAATGACCAAAAGGGCAGAATGTGGTCATTTCCAGAGATGTACAAAACCGCCTAAAAAAATCATTATTTTACCCTTTGCCACTCTCTGACAGTTCATCACACAGTCAATCTATTTATACCAAAATAATCTACTATCCCTCTGCTTTCAAAAGAGGTCAAGCACTTGAATATAAGTCATGTGGAAACAGGGCCATTGTTAGTAAGCGGTGTGCAATTTCGAACAAAAACTCAAAATAGGGGGGTAAGTGTAAAGATTTAAACAATATAGGCCTTTACAGTATATCCGTGTATATCACACACATAACCACCAACTCTGAAAAAACATTTCTATAGGAAAGAATAGAGAAGGACCACAGGAATGCCGAACAGATCCTCCGGAGACCACTCAACTCCTCTCTCAAAAAAAAACAAAAAATTGCATAAACTGAGAACAAATACTTTCATCTCATGCTGCACCTTAGCTCAGACAATGGTAAATGTGTGGTTAATTTGCCTCTTTAGCTGCCTCAGAGTTGGGGAGAAACCGTTTTCCGTGTGTCATGGAAATGAATTCTGCAGAGATGAGGAGTTTGACTGATAGTCCCGGTGGACCCGTGAGATGAAAGAGTTTGCGAAAATTGTATCTCAGCACTGATAACCATCAGCAGCAAACAAGGACACACAAAGGAAGGATATTTGTGAATATGGGCAACACAGTCTTAAAGCAGTTTTGAAGTTCATACAGAGACACGCACGCTGTGAACTGAAGACTTGTGACAGTTATTCATTCCAATTACTTTGGTATGATCAGTGAGCAGTACTATTTAGAGAAGATCTTCAGCAAACAGAAAAAAGTGGGTTAGATTTAAAGGGGGAGTGTATACACAGAAATGTCTGTACACTTACAGGATTTTACACATTCACACACATAACATACACACACACACACCTAGGTTGCTATGGGGATGCTGGCGAGACACGCCGCTCCGTCTGGCGTCATGTTTTTGTTTGTTTTTATGTAATGTTCGTAATTTTATGTAATGTCATGTTTATTTTTTGTATTGGTTTGTCTAGTTAAATGTTTTCCCTATTTATTTACGTTATTTTTTTTATAGTTTTCGTGTTATTCTTAGTCCTTTTTACTGCTTCTAAGTCAGCTGATGTCGTTGACGTTTGTCCATTGGGAGCTTGCTATGGCTAGCTTTTGCCCTAGCTGGGCATCGGACATCCTTCCATCCATCCGTGAGCAGGCTGCACTTCACTGTCTGGTCGAGGGGATCTCTTGGGACAGCTGGACCTAGGCTACTCTGCGAAAGATCTGCCGTGGCCGCCGAGCTGTTGCTGACCTACGAGCTGCCATGCCAACTGCAGACTAACTGGGCCTCTGACATCCTTCCATCCATCCGTGAGCGGTGTACTTCACTGTCTGGTCGAGGGGATCTCTCGGGACAGCTGGACCTATAGGCTACTCTGCGAAAGATCTGCCGTGGCCGCCGAGCTGTTGCTGACCTGCGAGCTGCCATGCCAACTGCAGACTAACGTTAACGGTGAAGAGCTACAATCTCACGGAGCAACAAACGGTCGCTGTTAAAAGTCCATCTACACGATCGCCCACTACTTCAGACTGTGCTTCCAGTGATCTCCAGACTGCAGTCTACAAGGCCTAACGTTATCGTTATCTCCAGACTGCCAGTGAATTCACCGGGTTGGTCAGTTGCTAAAGAACTTCAGCTCTGTGCGCAGTTTTCACGGATCATCATTGCCCTTGGACATTTTTCAGCTGGTTTGGAAATTGGACTAAGACCCCGTTTACACGAGCATGTGTATTTTTATAAACGAAGACATTTCCCTACGTTTGAGCCTTTCATTTAGACGCAAACGGAGAATTCGCCCCGTAAAACGGTTATCCAAAAAAACTCCGGCCAAAGTGATTTTTTTGGAAAACTTTGTTTATGCGTTTGGTTGTAAACTGTGGTAAACGGAGTTTTGGGCAGCCAACGTCACAGTATGCGACAGAAGTACACCAAATGTGCGACCAATGTTTACATTTACATGTTCTCACGTGCGACTTCACATTTTGGGGCTGAGGTGATCATGGATGCGCTCAGAATAGCCATCGCGTTTATGTTGGTGCAGACCCTTTTTGTCGTATCAGAGAATGTCTAATAAGGGGAGAACCTTCACTCTCGGAACTCTTCCGGTGTGGTACTGCATCTAGGGGCGCTCGCGGGCGAGTCCAGAATGAATGGAGGTCTATGGAGCTGTACCCCTCAAAATCCATTTTTTTTCAAGTAATTTGAATATTGTATTCGAAAGGGGAGACAAAGACAATACACTTGGTTGAGTATTATATTTTTTAAAGTCACTTAATTGTTCTAAAAAGCCTTTCAAACGTGTCAATGACGTCATTCATTAGCATGATCATAGCATAGCATAGCATCAATGCTAGCGTGTTATGGGCAACAACGACCCAACCTGTAAGAAAACGAAAGGACATGACTCCCGGATTATTTCACTTTTGATTGATAATCCATATCCATTTTGCGAAAAATAAAATAAAATCTGAGGGTTTCAGTTGTTAAATAGGTGAAAACAATAAATGTAGCCATGTAGCTCCATAGGACCCCATGTATTTTGGACTCGCCCGTGATCGCCATCTAGGTGAACTCTGGTGAACTGCAGCCAAAATTCAGTTTGTATGGGATTAATAGAGAGTGGGGAGGCTCTCCGTAGACGGGCTCTGATACAGCCTAGCACAGGGGTGGTCAAACTGCGGCCCACGGGCCGTATTCGGCCCGCCAAGAACTTTCATCCGGCCCGCCGAGCATTTCCTTTAGTTATCAGGCTGCTCGCTATTTTTTTCCTGCGATAGAGACGACGTTGGTTAGCTTTACTGCAAACTGCTTTTCACTCTCCTTAGATAACGTTTACAATGTCAATGTCAAAACATCATGTTAAATAGAGATAACATCATGTTAAACTAAGTGAACTCTTAGTTATCTCATTTGCAGCAGATCTAACGTGAACATTATGCAATCCATTTAATTGGGAACGCGTCTGCACTCACGACCCAGATAGCAATTTCCTTTGGGCCGGATCCGCATAAAAGCCTTTAGATCCGCCTGTAGCGGACATACGGTATCTGACTGTGGGCCAGGTCTGCTCCTGATACAGGTTTCAGCTCTGCTAGCAATGCTGTTTTATCACCGGTTTACAGATTTGTCCCAGGTCCAATTTCCGCAACTCAACTGGAAGTCAGGAGATGCGTTTAAAATACAAAACACTGATTTGGCCCAAACCTGTGATACGGATATGAGCCGAAGGACCATTTTTTCACAGCAGACCCAGGTGGTAATGATATTAATTAAGGTGCTGATTCTGCTAAATTGATGTCCTTTCCCTACTTCATTGTCAACTAGCTGCTAAAGAAAAAAAAGGTATTTTGGAATGGCACACATTTAGAAACCATGGGGGTGCACTATGTTCCCATGGCCACTTCATTTCTACAGTAAGGCTGGAAAAGAAGATATAGTTGGCTCAATATTGATCATATGTTCGTTTATTATTTTTATTATTACCTAGCAGTGGTAAAAGTAGTCAATTGTTGTTTGTGTCAGATCTAGCAGTGATATTCTTGCCACGCATGCAGAAGTCCAAGCAGTAACATTAATCAAGGATCTTTGGTTTGCTCAATCTTTTGACATGATTTGCCAGCCTGGGGTTGGACTAGGACAGCCCAACTTTTCAAGGTAGGCTATCTGCTTTTTATCTCTGTTGGTTTATTCAGAGACAACAACAAGCAACCTAGCGATTGATAACTTTACTGTAAGGTTATACTATTATTTTCCAGCAATATGGGCTTCTAGCTTAGCTTAAGCAAAACAGCCATCACAATAACTATTTTGGAAAAAACAGTGATAACGCTAACAGGAAAAACAAGTGCAATTGTGACTTAGCCTATTTTCAAAAAGGAATAAATGTTTATTTTGTGTTTTTTCAGATTGACCATGGAGATGACGGAGGAAGACAGCCTGAATATCGATGGGAACAGTGGAATTAAGTAAGGGATAATGTATAGAACGCCGGTCATTATGGGGAAAATAAGTCCCGACAGGGCGAACTGGACCCCAGCGGAGGGGTCTTGTTTCGCCCTGAAGGGACTTATTTTCCCATAATGACCGGCGTTCTATACATTATCCCGCTTATTATACGGCTACTTGCCAAAACGAAAAAATAAACTCCATGATATGTCTCTTTACACTTATTTGTTACCGTTTCGTCGTGGCTTTTGCTGAGAAACAAATAGTTCACAACACACGCTGAACTTGAATCAAACATTCTTTAGAACACAGCTGATCAACCGTCTGCTTTCACTTTTGAATGAAGTTCCAAGCGCAAACTCGAGAGCGAGAGTGGAGAGGCTCTCCGTAGGTTGTGGCTAGATGGGATACAGCTAAGATACAGCTAAGAACGGAAGTAACGTAACAGATAGTGAAATCTCCATAGAAATAAACAGTATCAGGACAGGAAGTAACCTAACCCTAACCCTAACCTTAACCCTTAGCTGTATCCCCTCTAGCCACCACCCTCTCCCCTCTCCGTAGACGGGCTCTGGTCGTATCGACAACAACTTGCTTTACCGCTGCTATCCGAAGAAGAGAGTACACTTCCGTTTCCGGTGACTCGGGCAACTTTTCAGGATTCTGATTGGTTAATGTGAGCTTGAGCTTATCGTTAGACTGCCACTGTGGTTTGGCGTGCTCATGACAGCATGTATGTACACGGGTTCGTGTTCAAACACATTTAAAAAAAAAAAAAAAACGGTCTCGTGTAAATGCAGTTTTATTTGCAAACGTAGATGGCCAGATATTCGTTTAGGAAAATACCCTGCTTCGTGTAAACGTAGTCTAATTTTAACATCACTTTTCCCACTTTTTAAATATATTTATATTTTTTTTTTACTTTTTATTTGTTTATTTGTTTTGTCTTGTATGTCTTGGTGTCACGGGTACGCTGGTGACTACGCCGCTCCGTCCGGCATTTTTTGTATTTGTTATTTTTTAAATGTATTTGTCATGTCTTGATGTCATGGGCACGCTGGCGACTACGCCGCTCTATCCGGCATCTTTTGTCTTGTTATGTGTCTTGTTTG
This sequence comes from Alosa pseudoharengus, assembly GCF_046254945.1. Lineage (NCBI taxonomy): Eukaryota > Metazoa > Chordata > Actinopteri > Clupeiformes > Clupeidae > Alosa > Alosa pseudoharengus. The sequence goes on along the minus strand of NW_027468881.1, from coordinate 8,137,417 downwards.
TGGAGCGCTTTGGGTTGCACTCTGTGCATGTTTAAATGCGCTTTAAAAATAAAACTGACTTGACTTGACTTATACACAAACATAATCAGACAGCAACACATTGAACATGTGATGATCAAAATATCATCATCGATCCAGGCAGACCTTACATTGACAGTTCTAATGATGCTTGCATTGAATATTCTTCTCTCCCCTAATATTAATTAATCTCCACTGGCGAACGGAATGGCAGCATATGGATTTTCAAACGTTTCAAATGTTATGCCGTTCAGCAAAGCTAGCAGCGCTTCCAGCAAGCTGACCCATTAAAAGTCAGCAGAGGACGCCAGCTTTAGTGAGTGAATTTTATTATTAATAAAAAAGTTTTGTAGGTCAACTGTACTCATGGAAAAACGATGGAAAACAGGTAGGACGACTTTGCCCTGAGGGCGCAGACATAATGATCGTTTTAAAAAAAAAAAACACACACACAAACAAATGGACAAATAAATAAATGAACAATCACTCTTTTAACATCTCGTTCCATACTCACCCCTCCCACGTGTTCGAAGTGTCGGTCCGCCTTGCTGATGACTTGGCCGTTGAAAGCCCAGGAGAACGCTACATCCAGGGCCGGGTCGCACGCCACCTGGCAGGGAAGCACGATGCTCTCGCCCACAATGATCTCCATGTTTGACGGGCCCTGACTGATCCTCGTGGGCTCTGCTCCCAAAGCACAGCAATCCAATGGGTTAGTGTCAATATAAACAAGTCAGCAGCACATGCGGGCACATCCGTCAAATGTATTCATGTCAGAGGGTATGGATCCTTCCCTAGTAAACGCTTATGGTGATTGGAGTTGCATTCTTACTTTGAAACAGATTGGATGTTTTGCTATGTGGGTTATGAGCATGAGCATATCCCCCGCCAATAAAACGAAAATATCATTTCCTTAAAGGTATTACATGGCTCCCCGGGCTAGGAAAAGTTAATAAATAGATGAAGTCAGTTGGGCTTGCTGCATCATAACATTTCACACAAGTGGCTTGGCAAACAGAACTTGGCAGCTAAAATACAACCCTGTTAAAATCACTTCATGATATAGTAATTATGCAAAATCCTTGGAAAGGCCCTACACTACTTCTTAATGTTGAGTCTCAGTTAGCTGGGAGAGTCAAAGCCATTTGTCTATAGGAATGCTGTTGACAACAATCTTTCAATAGCACTTTGCTCTAAAACTCTACATTAATACAGTCAAACATACTGCTTTCCTGCATGTTTTGGCACTATAATATTATTTTCTTACAAAACACTGACCAAAAACCCTTCACGAGTGAGACGAGTGAGAGTGGGGTTGGCAAGGGATATACCCACGGCTCTACTTCAGCCGTATGCATGGGAGCCGGAGGCTGAGTGCCGAAGGTAAGCACAAAGTGTCCAAGCGGGAATGAGATTTTGCATTTCACGATGACTGATGGAAAACCTCTCATCTTATCAGAAATTAATAAATAGTTCGACCAGACCCAACTAACTAAAAAAAAACCCTTGTGAATCGTGATCATGTGGTCTGAGGAGCTGTGCCGGTTTCATTTCAATCCATGTAAATCTATGGGATTCACGCAAAAAAAGCAGCATAACCTCAGGCACCGAGATGGAGCAAAAAACTCCTGAAGCATCCTTGGACCAATGAAAACATTTGATCTAGGTCACCAAAGGTGACTTGAGCAGGAATTAAAATGTATTTGGGGCAAGCTCAGGCTATCCATCACAATGAGCAGAACAACTTAGTAGAAACTCTCAGTACCAAGAACCCTACCAAGAAACTAGTTTCTATATGGAACTTTTGTCCCATCAGGAATATGTTAAAGGTGCCGTGTTGAGTTATCTTGAACAGAGCCACAAGGCACTCTTCCAGTGACTTGCCTTGTATTTAATATAGCTCCACATGTAGAACAAAGTGATATTACAAGAAAGCTGGGCCGATGCTAGCTGTTTTTGCATGCTACATTTAGTGGGTTTCTGGGCTACAGTACACCGAGTTCTGATCTCTACCATAAGAAACATAAACCTACACTACATAGTCATTATAGAAGGACAACATTGTGTGGTATGCAAAACTAGTCGTTGAGGTCTAAGAGCACCTGGAAAGAGGAAAAGGTCTCTAGTAATGGAAATTAAACAAGTAACAACCTCTGAAGGCTCCCCATTGATACTGTAGAAACAAACCATTTTTTTTTCTGAGAAAGGATTCACTTACAGCACAGTGTCTTGAAAAACAAAGAGCTCACTTGTGACTAGCAGTCTTCCGGAGGTGCTGGCAGTCCCAAACTGGTTTTGTGCCAGGCAGGTGTAGGTGCCTCCATCCGTCTTTGTCAAATTTGTGATTTTCAACGTTCCATCAGGAAGAATAATTACCCTACAAGATGGACAACAAATTCCCTTCTCATCAAATCACATCTATCTCAGGAGGGGACAATGCCATTAAGAGATGTGCTTATCATAGATACTACAGCAATGGAGTACCAGCATAAAACATCTTTTGCATAATTCTGTAAAGCTTGGAGATGGAACAAATGTAGCACATGCTGATTGAACCTCATCAGCCATAAGAAAAAGAATACTTATAAATCCAGATTTAATTATTTTGCAAACTAAAAGGGGAGAATGACTCATTTACACTGTCGTGGCAATTTCAGTGTTCCAATTGTCTCCAGAGTATTTTGATTTAAGATATGCTTTATCTTGTTTCATTTGTCGACACAGCACAATGTTATATCCAAAATCAAATTAAAGAAAAAAGTAAGAAAAACAGGCAGAAAGAAAGAAAAAGAAAGAAAGAAAGAAAGAAAGAAAAAAATCTGGCACATCAACTGCTCTTTTCCAACAATTTAATTCAACCGCAGCAGGAGGTTGAGTTGGTGGGCGGCGGTGGTGATCGCGTGTGTGTGTATGTATGTATGCGTATGTGTGTGCGCGCGCGCGTGTGTGTGTGTGTGTGTGTGGGTGGTGTTGTTGGGGACGGCGATGGGGGAGCATTCAGCATTGGAGCTATTTGCAACGCTGTCAAGTGACAACTCACAACGAGCCATTTCATACTCCACAACCTCTCCCCTAAATAGCTGAGAGACCCCCTGCCAGTACCAGCTAATGGTGCCATTCATTATTCATGAGCGGCCCTGGTCAGAAAGCCGCCACGGCAGGCAAGCAAGCAAACCGCTGCCACGCTCACGCCTCTGATAATTGTTGGGTTGCCGAATAAACGGGGCTAGCGAGCGGAGATCAAATATTGTTTTTTCTTCTCTTCTGATTTTTAGTTTGTTTACGTGTTCGTTCCTTTGAGTGTTTGTTTGTCAGCGGGCCCCTTACCTCTCGGTGGTCAGCAGCGGCTCCTCGCCTTTCTTCCACAGGCTAATTGCTCTGGGGTAGGCTTGGGGCCGGCACTCCAGCGTGACCGCACTGCCCGCCTTGGCTTTCTGCAGGGTCCGCAGTGGGCTCTTGGAAAAGTCTGGGGCGGACGCTGCCATGGAGAAAGAGAGAGAGAGAGAGAGATAAATAAATAAATAAAGAAATGAATGAGAATAAACAACAACGAAAAGAAAAACATGGAGACGCGGTGGTGCAGAGGAGGAGACTCTGCAGGCATTACATACAACACACACACACACACACACACACACATACACACAAATAGACACACACACACACACACACACACACACACACACACATAAACTCTGTACAAACAACAAACAGACTGCACACTAGAGCAAAGCTATGCTGGTATTGAACAAAAGCCCAATCTATTGTAGCTTGTATGGGAAGCAAGAGTAATCACTACCTCTCATTGACACCTACATTTATTTTCTTGGTAACACATTCTTTGGGATTTTAGTGTTCCATCGTATTTAAATAAATATCACAGCCTTCCAATGCCGCAAGCCATGAGAAGAGACTACAACAAATGAGTGGAAAGTTTCACTGTAGCTTTTGGTAGCCTGTAATCTTTCTCTCTATGCACTCTACCTCTGTGTGGCTACCAGTTGGCCTGCACTGATTGGCTGTTTCATTTTTGATCTCCTATAGGGTATAGGGGCTGATATTTATAGCGTTTGGATTGGTTGTCGTGGCCCAGAATAGACGCCTGTGGCCGCAGCTCACACAGGCCCAGCCAGCAGAAGTGGGACAGGCTCTCCTGAGCACCGCGATCAGGAGGAGGGAGCACAAATATCCCGCAACTGTTTACTGTACAACCGCCCCCAGCTCGCTCCCTTCCTCGCGCTGTGCCTCACTCCATCCTATCTCTCTCTGTCTCTCTCCCTCCCTCCCTCTGTCTTGTGCTCTACCTTCATCTCTCTGTCTCTCTCCCTCAGCCTATTTCTCTATCTCTCTCTGTCTCTCCCTCTCTCTATCTTTCACTCTCTCCTTCTACATTTCTCCCTGTGTCTCTTTTTCCCTTTTTTCCTCTCTTTATCTTTCACTCTCTCCTTCTACCTTTCTCCCTGTGTCTCTCTTTTTCCCTCTCTCCCTCTATCTCTCTATTTCTCTTCCTCCCTCTCTCTATATTTCACTCTATTTCTCACTCTCCCTCGCACTCCATGTCTCCATTGGGAACCTCAATCTGTCCCTCAAACCTCAGACAGACCGGAAGGGAGAGAGCACTGGATGGAGAGAGGGATAGATAAAAAGAAAGAGAGAGACAGACAGAGGGGGAAAGGGACATAAAGAGGTAGTAAGAGAGAGAGAGAGAGAGAGAGAGAGAGAGAGAGAGAGAGAGAGAGAGAGAGAGAGAGAGAGACTGCTCCCTGTCACTGTTTGCTCTGGGCTTATTCCTGGGCTGATGTCCTCCGAGGCCGCTTTGTCATGCTGTCATCGCCCAGACGGCCTCCTTAAGCGCCTCGCCAAGCCAATCAATATTGAATTTACATGACAGAGAGATATTGCATGACTTTTGGCATAGCAAAATCAATGGTGATAATGTAGGCCTAACAAGGGTCTCTCAACAGACTGTCAGCGTGCACCAAACGGAGGGGTGGGGAATGGGCAGGGAAGGCAAGGGAGTAAACAGGCGCGGGAGCAGGAACAAAACGTTTGGGCAGGTTATAAAAGCGGCACTGGACGCCGCTGGACTCCTGATGAGCTTTTAATGAGATCTGCTCTCATGCCCACACATAAAGCAGCGGAGTTCACGATCCTTCGTGGCATTTTCCAGAGCGCGTGCATAATAGGAGCTACCTGTCAGAAGAGGCTCAGTGGAGCCTCTGACCTGCACTTAAGCACTTAGCCTTTAGCCTATCAACCCAGCCAGAGAGCACCGCGCCATCACTCTCCATGTAACATGGAAGAGTTAAGGAAATACAGACTGCTTAGTATTATGAAGAATAAGCACATGAAAGCACACACAAACAGACAAATATATACCAGTATGCACATACACATGGCAGATCCACAGTCAAACACACACACACACACACACACACACACACACACACACACATACACACACACACAAAGAGAGAGCCACAGCTGCCTCACCCAGCACCACCAGCTCTGCGCTGAAATAAATGACGCCGTGCTTGTTCTCAGCCACGCACTGGTACATGCCGCCGTCTGACAGGTTTACCGCCTCTATGGAGAGCGCGCCGTCCACCAGCTGCATTCTCTCCTGCACAAACACCATTAAGAGGGATGCGTCAAACACACACACACAAACACACACACAAATAGCCCAGCGCCAGCGGCCTCAATGAATTACCTGAAGAGGGCTTCAAACGGGAGACGAAGGTAAGGGCAAGAATAAGTGCCTTGGCAGCGATTGCAATCCTGACCCCAGCATTTCAGTGGAGCTATTGGCTCTCTACCAGCCTCTATACGGTATGTGTGTGTGGATCAACACAATATTTTGCTGTTAATAACCTTCCCTCTGAAAGCAATATAAGAAGCCCAAGATTGTCCCGATCTTGTGGAAAAAAGCTTGGACAAGTGTGTGTGTGTGTCACTATGTATCTTGTGTGAGTGTGTGTCATGATTGGATAGATGTCAGGGTCGTACCTCTGAGACGAGCATCTCTCCGTTCTTGAGCCAGGTATGGGAGGGCTTGGGCTTCCCGTTGGCCTTGCACTCCCAGACCAGCCGGTCCTCGATGGCCAGCGCCGTGTCCCGCATTGTCTGGACCCACTGGGGCTTCGCTGGCAAAATCAAAAGACCTCATTTCAGGCACGCCGCCTTTGGATGGAAATAGCTGCGGGAGGCACTGCTGACAAGACTTCAGAGAGAGGAGTCAGAGCACCTCAAACGCACGCACACAGGCAGGCAGGGAGGCAGGCAGGCACAGACAGGTAGGCAAAGCCTCTCAGAACTGAGGTGGGAGTTTAAAAAACAGCTTCCCAAGCTGCATCTCTCAACCTGCATACCACAGCTGGTTTGTGCTCTTTGCCTAAATTGCCGCATGCGTTCAGAACCTCACTACAAATATGAAACAACATATTGAGACTGACAAAGCCTACTAGCGCATATTGAGGATGCAGTTGCCCCTGTGTCAGTGAAAATAAGTACAAGTCTGCATCTAACAATAATCATAATTGAAAATCCTTTTACTACCACACCCACAATCAATAAATGCTCCTTTTGAGCAACAGTGTGACAAAGTGTTGCATAGTTTCGCTCCAACGTCTCTGGATAGCACATGTTAACGATGCTGGTCCTAAAATACAAGCACCAGGCCGCCAACTTCAATTACAGAAGGTTTCTTTTGTCAGTGGTCGTTGCTTTTTTTCCCTTTGCAATGTGGTCATGGAAACGGCGAGAGAGGCTGTCAAGGCACACAAAGCGTTGACAGAAAAATAATTGATTTGAAATTGTGGTTGTTAAATATGAAACAATATGAAATGGCTAGACAGATCAATTCTAATGGTGAACAAAAACTGTTCTAAGACACGACATTGGCCAGTCAGTGGATATCAATAGCTTATCCGGCCGGATGATGCCGTCAGTCTGCTAAACAGCTCTGAGTCAACCCTTCAGAAATGAACAAAACAAACAACAATAAATGTGGATTCATCCAGAGGCCAAATATGCGCGATGTTTTTATCCTAAGACTGATGACATTCTATCTTTTGTCTGAAGCCTGTTAGCACACAAATATAGTTTGGGAAGGAAATGGAGAACTTAAAAACTGAACTGAATTCCCAGAGTGTCCATACCATGGAATAGGAGTCGTCCTCTGGCGACATTCTTCCCCATCTTGTTTTCGGCCAGACACTCGTATCCACCTGCGTCCTCCTGCTGGAAGCTGGGGATTTCCAGCACCACGTTGGAGTTCTTCATTTTCACTTTGCTGGGGAAGGGGACTCCGTTCGCCCGCCTCCAGGTGATCTCTGGGACTGGGCTGGAATGGAAACAGAGCGGGCATCAGTGAGACCCGCTTAAGAGAACCAGAGGGACAACCACAGATGGCACAATGCAGCACAAATGGAGCCGCTATGCACAGTTGGCTTCTGTGAGTCCATTTTGATTTTAAATGCGCAGTATATAACTTACAAGCACACAAGCACACGGTATTCAAAGATGACTGCAACAGTCTGCAACTGTGTGTTTTAAAAAAAAATCATAACCACATCAATATTGTATATACTTGAAATAAACAAACAAACAAAATGAGACAATAGAAGAAACATGGAAATAGAATCAATAGAAGAGATGAGATGAAGGGCACATGAAGAATAAGAAAAATAGAAGACAAGAATGGAAAATGGGACATGAACAATGGAAAAGAGAAGAAATGTATCCTGCTGTCTCAAACACATCTCGTTCCCTGTGAGGTCTATATTATTTCTCTGTAATTACAGCCCTTGTATTCTTTGACAGGTCCCAGGTACACCATCACGTCAGCTGTTGCACTGGACCCCAAACTTTTCCCGTTGTGAAAACTGCACGAAAAGCTTTGTCAATCAACTAAGAGAAGCAACTGAACCACAACAATTGCTCCAAAGAAGAGAAAAAAGAGAAATAATCTGGCTGTCTACAAACAGAGTTTGACAACCGTGATTTAAAGAGTGTCGAAGAGAGACACAGAGGACTTCTCTGAGAGACAGCATCGCCTCAGTGACAGATAGCTATTAAAAGTCAGGGGGCTAGGGAAAGGGAAAAAAAACGACTTGGCTGATTGAAAATGTAAGAATTCTACTTACTTGCCAAGAGCGAAACACTCCAGCGTAACAACTGATCCCTTCGCAGCTGGGACTGTGTCAGGGAAATGAACTTCTATTTTCGGCTCATATTCACCCATAGCTCCTGCAATACACAGGCACAGTAACATGTTTTTTTTTCATATCCATAATTCATGAAAATCAGCTTGTGAGAGAAGTCGTGAAAAATATGGTAAACAAGACAAAGGTATAACCACCCCTACCCCCTCCCACCCCCAACTACAATGACATTGTCACTGAGTGAAACTGAGACCACTCCTTCACCCTGAAGAAAACAAAGACAGACACCGGGAAAGAAAGACAACAAATAATTTATATCTATTCTTTCTGACACATGGCACTGTGAGCCCTCTCTCCAGGGAAGATTCAAGATGTTTTGGGGCAAGTGGTTAATATTTAACTTCAGCCACCGGCAAGCTCTTTCTGTAGTACAAGAGTGAGAGAGAGAAAGAGAGAGAGAGAGAGAGAGTACAGAAACCAAAGCTCTAGATGTAGACAGCCAAGTCTTTGAGGAACCAGACCAGAGAGAGCTAAGACACGGAGCCTCTACAATCGCTCCTCAGGCTAACCTGTGCTGTTCTCCACAGACAAGCCCAAAATTATTCATAGCATTCGTGCCAAACTTTGGCCATTTTTATTTGACCAATAGGTTTCTTCTGCTTGGAAAAAGACTTCAGCATAAATGTAAGATATGCAAAAATAAAATTATTTGTTTTTAGTCATTATTTGTTATCAGTAAGAATAATCATGGGCTTAACTATATATCACACTGTAACTTCATTATTACTACCGTCATCTTGTTGGACCTGAGACTGTGACTTTGGTAACCAACCTAAACCCTTTCCCAACCAATTACTTTAGGTGAGTATGAGTATGTGAGGGAAGGCCGGCTGAATTCATATGATACCCATAGAAAAGGCCTATGGAACAGCCCAGTCAGGGGATCACATCGTGGGCCAAGCAGTTCAAAAGCCTGGACAAGATAAGACAGCACCTAACCAGCTGCCCTTCGCTATCCAGTCAAGCAGTGCCAGCCAGTCGCCAGGTCCAGCTGGATAGGTGCTGTGCTGTTTGGATAAGCTTGTGAATTATTTGGCTTCCCATAGATCAGGGCTGGATGAGGATCATATCATATCTGGTTCTGAGCCAGACCCGGGCCGCAGCCGATCCAGATCAGCCGGATATCTATACCTTTCCCAGTTTCCATTGTTTTCTACTGCTACCCCGCACACCAGAGCCCAACTCTTTCTCAGCTGCCCTGTTCGTTAGGTGTTTATTCAGGTCTATTTTTGTATACAAAACAACGGAAATTAGGCAGGAATGCTTTAGAACAGGACCACGTCATCGCTAGATCCATGCCAGAGCGGGGCAAGATCAGAACCAGATCAGAGCCGGATTTGTTCCTAGTCCTCCAGTCCAGAGCCAGCTGGTCTCTGGCAGGCCCGCTTACCGTCTGTCCTGAGGACGAGAGGAGTGGGGGAGCTGCTCACTCTCTCCCTGGTGACGCGGTTCATCACGATGCAGGTGTAATTGCCCACGTCGGACGGCTCGACTTTAGCGATGTACAGGTTCCCAGTCTCCTGAGAAACAAAGCGGCGATTGTCTTGTTGGACGAAGTAAGTGTATTCATTGAAGACCCAAGCAAATGTAAGGTCTAGAATGGAAACGAGGGGAGCTTTAGCCAAATTTTTCGGTTGTGACGTGAAAGCATATTTTAAGGAAACAGATTGCACTTTCAAAAATCACATGCATTTTAGGGACATAATTGAACATTTTAAAGAATTTCCAAGCAGTTTACAACTGAATACATCATTTCAGGATGCCATTAAAATTGCTGTTACAATGATAGAATTAACAAATAAACACTAGGTTGGTTTAGTCGAAAAGAACTCCTGCAAACAAAACTGCTTTACCTCCTGAGTAAGTTGGTGTTCCACAAAGCAAGACGACACCTTGGCCTTCTCGAACGGATACAGCACTTCTGGCTTGACTTTTGAAATTCAAGTCTGCACAAAAAGGACAAGTAACTACCCTTACTTTAAACTATAAAAACTCTAGGATCATTTGCATCTATAAAGGAACTGAGGACAAGAAAATAAGATAATTAAAATAAATTACAACAAAAATTAAGAACAAAGTGCTTTCATGATGAGACCAACCAGCTGACACTTATCTTTGTTTGGAAGGTCAGCAGCGTTATTTTCCTCTAATTACATTCTCCTTGAGGAATACATTCAATTACACCTGCACAGGGGGTTGAAGGAATCTGTTTTCCCACCCTTCAAAGACATACAGTGAGAGTAGGGTGCCAATTACACCACCTGTCACCTCGCATTGGGAGAGGAAAGTGACAATAACCAGCGTGGCGCAGGCTGGGGTGGGACAGGGTGGGCATGGTGCGGGTAGGGGTGGGCATGGTGCGGGTAGGGTGGGACAGGGTGGGCATGGTGCGGGTGGGCATGGTGCGGGTAGGGGTGGGACAGGGTGGGCATGGCGCGGGTAGGGGTGGGCATGGTGCGGGTAGGGTGGGACAGGGTGGGAATGGTGCAGGCTGGGGTGGGACAGGGTGGGCATGGTGCAGGCTGGGGTGGGCGCTCTGCTTGCTTACATGCAAACTTGAGGCTGGCCCTCCTGCTGAGGATGGCGCCGTGTGGGTTGTAGGCTGTACACTGGTAGGTCCCGGCGTCCTGGTCCTGATCCAAATCCCTGATGATCAGGTTGCCACCCGACAGGACCCACCTCTGGTCCGTCTTGAGATCGATCGATGTACCGTTCAATGACCACCTGCAAACAGCACCACCACAACACAATCAGGCCATCAGGGGCTTATACAGGACCTTACTCAATACAGACTAATGCCACTTTCAAGGACCACACAAAGTAACCTCTGACATAGTCAAAACTGGAATATTCATGACAATTCATGACAAAATTTTACACTTTGCATCAAAACATAAAAAACCCTTTACTTCAACATACTTTATCTTCATATATTAAGTCCTCAAATGTACTATGTAATTTAACAGTTTAGACTTTATTTGATGTAGCCAAAGCAGAGCATCCAAGCCTAAATTGCTATTTGTGAAGGGACAATTGAGGCAGACGGGTCTAACAAAAAAAATGTATTTTCTTTGGCTCAGTCTCCCAGTCTGTTGCCACGACAGCATTTTCCTCCTTGTCCTTCCCGATGCCAAATCGTAATTGAGCATAAATATGTAATCCCTCTGAAGAGCGGATCTTACTGAAGTCATTTCAGCAAAGCCATCTGTGTATCCAACACACAGTGTCTGGTGCTGGCTCTTCCCAATTCTACTCCTTCACAACTCATAAACCACCTATCATTTAAGGGAGTCCCACTGACTGCAGGAGGTCAGCGAGTGGAATAAAAAAAAGAAAAGAAAAAAAAGAAAAATGAGGCTAAGCTTTTCAGGGACCAGCCAACTGTGCAAGGGCGCAGCAGAAAAGCTGCAGAGACGACGAGCTAATTTCAGGGAGCGACGGTGCTCAGGAGTCATTTCTTCTGACAGGCTGTCAGCAGACACCCCGGGCTCAGCAGCGTGTCTCGAGCACAGACACATACACACACACACACACACACACACACCCCGGGAACAGCTGGCACCCGCACGACACCACGGCACGCCGACAGAGCCGCACAGGCAGCCAGTCGCTCGATGCTAACGCTAACACAACAGAGTGTGTGGGAAGGATGCCCGAGGAGGCAGTGGCAGCAGCAGAAGTGTGTATGTGTGTGTGTGTGTGTGTGTGTGTGTGTGTGTGTGAGAGAGAGAGAGCACAGAAGCACCCGGTGGAGCGAGGTAGGGGGATCGATGCTCCCCGTAGCCCTGGAGCTCAGCGACGACAGAAGGAATCTTTGCGCTGTCAGTGCAAAAGCCTCGGCAAGTGTGTGTGTGTGTGTGTGTGTGTGTGTGTGTGTGTGTGTATTTGTTTACTGCAGCAATAGGTGTTGGACTCCCATCCCCTTCACTGTGCAGAATTAGCACTCTGAGTAGGGGAAGACATGCAAAGGTTGCACAGACGCTACCCCACTCCCCCTCCAAACCACCCACCTGCCACCTCAACAATGGTGTTCACTGAAGGGCTTGTTGCACCTGAGAGTCAACCTGAAACCTGGTGTCTGCAGAGTTTGTCTGAGGTGCTGATATACTGTATAGATTGCATCACAGCAAAGAGAGAGAGAGAAAGAGTGTGCGCCGACCAGAACACAATGCACTCGATGGTTCTACTTCAGATGAATTCACAGCAATCGCGCTCCAAATGCCACCACTCAACAAATGCAAATGTGAGTGGGAGTGAGTGAGTGAGTGAGTGAGTGAGTGAGAAAGGGAGACAAACTGGCAGCCTGGTCTGGCTTCCAAAGCACCCTGCACTCCCAGCCCCGTCAGCGTTCAAGCTCCATTTAAGGCCCCTCAACGCAGAGCAGCAAATAGGTGTCACTGCAGTGGGCCGGAGGGGCTGTGGGCAGGCGAGGTGTGAAATGTGGTCACGTCTGGCCCCCCAGGGCGTGGGGGTGTGGTGGTGTGTGTGTGTGTGTGTGTGTGTGTGGGGGGGGGGGGGCAGACGTCTCTGGAAAAACATCCGCCTGGGGTCACGGCTGGGGCCGCGGACACACTTGGCTCCTCTCCGCGCTCTTGGCCTCGGTGTCTGTGTGGCCGGCATGAACTGGAGCTGACCCCTCCTGTTCGCATCAATTTTGCATGAGGCAGAATTCATTGATATGAGGTGCAGGAACAGCAGAGCAGAGCAGAGCAGCAGCGCATCACGGCACAGTGCAGTGCAGTGCAGTGCAGCACACCCCAACCGCCTGGCCTCCTCTCCTCTCATCCACCACTCTCTATCCCTCCATCCTTTAACCTCTCCTCCACCTCCTCTTCCTCTCCCCCGGGACAGCCTCCCCTTCCCCTTCCCCTCCCTGCTCTGTCCGTGCACTCGTCCGTGCGGGTGGCAGCCTCCACCGCAGCGTCGCTCCGGGATCCCTCCTCAAACACCTGGCACGGAAGCTTTCCCTCTCCCTCTCCCTCTCCCTCTCTCACACGCAGCCAAGGTTACCGGACTGCAGCACGTTCCTCAATCCTCAATCAAAATGAAAAATGTATAAGCCATTCCCCTAGCAACCAACCCCCCCCCCCCCCCCCGCACACACACACACACACCCTTCTCCACTCTCGTCACTGCCCCCGGTAGGGAACCGCCGTGCTATTATTCCGAATTCAGCTGAATCAATTCAAACCACTGATATATGGAGAATTTGACACAGATAGAGGATAAACAATGCATTATATGATTCACAGGATTAATTATAAAACTAATTTACTGCAATCAGCACTTTCACTGTAAGTAATTTCTATCCACTATTATCGCAGTGAGTATTCTTGAGAACTAAATTATATCTTAGAGGCAATTTAGATTCTTGGCTCAGAGAAGGGAGTTTGTCAAATGTTTACGCTTGGCTTCTCAGTCGATATTTTCCTGTTGTCAGGCAACTTGGGGAAAAAAAAGGAAAAGGAAGGGGAAAAAACTGTGATTTTGACATCTCCCGGCAGAGTATTATACCGTTCCTGCATCACACACAGAAAGAGAGAGAGATAGGGAGTCAGGGAGAAAGAAAGAGAGCGGGAGCAATTTAAAGCCATCTACCATGGAGTTTTATGAAGCTCATGGCCAAACCAAGGCAATTTATTCTGGCGTCCTGACAACCTGACTTTCCAATGCCAACGTGGAGGGGAAAGAAAGCGCTGACCCATTTGCACTTCAAGAACGGAGGAGCAGGAGCCGAGACACCGTGAGCTTATGAAGAGGCTGCTGCTCTGCATTCTGCTTGGCTGAGAAGAAACTTATGGCGTCGGGCTAAACATCTACGTCTCGCCTCTGCTCTGCTCCGCAGGGGGTGGAAGAGGAGGAGGAGGAGGAGGAGGAGGAGAAGGCAGAGGCGGGTGAGCGTGTGTGAGTGAGTGTGTGTGGAGTGTGTGTGTGTGGAGTGTGTGTGTGGTGAGTGTGGGGCTGAGGGGTGGGGGGATTTCACTGTGGAAGAGAGGCTGCTTCTGAGCCAAGCAGTGGAGCAACACTCGGGTTGCTGATTAGAAACGCATTTCTCAGGGTCGGGCCCACGTCACTTGTATCCTTATAGAATGAATTCACAGCATGCACGTGGTAGGGCACCCTGCCGACTATGCCAAGCTGCATTTAGTATAAGTATATATACTCTTTATATACTTTGCCAGTGAACATCTTTTCACCAAGGTGCTGATTTGAGATCTCTCTTTCAAAGGACTCCTGTGCACCTCTTTCAACTGCATAAATACAATGTGGGAAGCCAGACCCTTACAGCTCTTTTTAAAGTGTGTGGGGGGGGATGAATTTCTGTTCAGATTGCACACACACTCCAACAGAAACACATGCAAATCAGAATGTGCTCTTTGAACAAGCCCACAATGCACCCACCATTTCAAACGATTTGTTGATTTGCTAATTTTTTGTATGCTGATTTTTGTATGCCCCCCCCCCCCTTATTCATGTGTCTCATCTGCTAAGAATTGCTGATCTAAACACTGCTGTTATTATGTGGCATAAAAGATGAGATGGTGCTCCGGACCATTTTGTTACCAAAATAGTCCTTTTCCACACTCCTCGCTCCCGGATGAGACAGAACAACCACAAACATGCAGCACAGAAAGCTCCCACACAGAGGAAAAAAAAACTGTTTATACTTTACCCCCCCCCCCCCCCCAACAATGTCCATTTACTCATGCACTTCTTATAATAAATTCATAAGCACTCCAAAATAAGTCACATTTAAGGCTATTCCCCTGGCTGTTTACACTTTACATTGAAACATATTTAGATGGTAATGTGCCTAAAGAAACCCAGCGAAGAGATATAGATACAAAAGCTACATCCTGTAGATACAGTACAAAACTGTATTCAATGTTCAGAGATGTAAGAAGAAGTACACAAATAAAGTATGCAGCACCGACAGGGACATAGAATATGAAGCTATTTGTATTTGTTCTGTGATCTGTCAATAGAGTCCATTCAAGTGACATCTGGCCACCAATGTGTGTAGATGTGCAAGGAGCAACATGGGCCTCACATAGCCCTTATTTGCTATTGAACAAATACATTTTTAAACAGTAACAAAGACCTGCAAACATATGCCTATTTCATCAAATGAAACAATGAAAAGAGTGTAAAGCAACACTATCTGTACACAGCACTGGGTAAAAAGCCTGTGTGCAGGATCGGAAGCTAATGCCACTTGTTCCATGCTCATTCACTAAGCCTGTCCCAGATGGAAATCAACTCTCTACCCAGATCCTCTAAGTGTCCACTGCAGAGTTAACCTATCATTGAGGCTGAAACATTAGCCATTGTGAAAAGCCATTCAGGTTCTTTTGTTGTGAGATGTTTTTCTTCCATGGACAAGATGATGACAAAAAGAAGATGGAAGACTAATCATGCCTTTCACTAGGCCTGGTGGGGGGTCTCTTCAGACTGTCCTTGATTTGCATTGAAAAAAAAAATGGCTACTCTGATTAAAATGGCCCCATCTCATCTTCCCCTTTTTTCTTACAAACTTGAGCTGTTGTAACACTATGAAGGTATAAGGAATACAAAAGGGTTACGGTATGAAGAAGTAAAACCTGTCACTACAAACCTGAGCCAGTGGAAACAGTGTGTTGACGTATGAAGTGCCAGTGGATTGTGGTATGAGGAAGGAAGCCGTACCTGTACTGGGGGGGCGGCGTGCCCTTGGCATCACAGGTGAGGGTGGCCTCCGTCTGCTTCCCCCCCACTGGGAGAATCAGATCACTGGGCTCCATCCTCCATCTGGGGCCGTTAAATGACTTATAATCCATGCCATCTGAGGGACGTGAAACACAGCACAGGTTGCCATCTTTGGTTATTGTTTGTTTGTTTATTATTGTTTTTGTTTATTTGGCTATCCTGCATTTTAATATTACATGCATAATCATAATCAAAGACGCACCATAGTTGGTACCGTAATGAATACCATAACAGTATCACAATAGTTACTATACTAACAATGAAACCATTAAAGACTTATAAGAACATTTAAGGCACAATTCATTCTCCATTTGGCTTATCATAAACATTTGCTCTTTATTCATCCTTTTCTCCTTTATCTATGTGCATGTGAGACCATGGCAATTCTGCTAGAATATGTTAGGTGTTAAATTGCTGGAAAACTGTGAGTAGTGTATGCATTTGCTAAAGAAAACAGATCTGAAAGAGAGCCTGTGCACATACATCTTAGCACTAGAAAGCCATTAACTCCTGACATGCTATTTTTATTTCCTACGAGAGCGCCTTACATTGAAAGGCCCCATACCCTAGAAAAAAAACAATACAATTCATTTTCACATTGACTGAGCAGTTTAATTGAATCCTCCACAACCAGGCCAGGAATTACTGTCTTACTCCATTTTGCCACAATGTTACTAACAGCACGCTAATGAATTTGACTAAAAGCTGCTGCTCAACCAGCACAGTTGGCCAATGTAAATGTAATGAACCCATTTAACTACCCTGAGGTGAGAGGGCTTTATATCTTATATTTAGCATGTATAGCTACCGTCCAATGTGCTGGAGATTAATTATTACATGCGCCCATGACAGCGAACATAGACAGAAACTAGCTCAGACAGAAGGAATTTTACCTGCAAGACACTCCATGATTGATAGCAGCAAAAACTGTTTCCATAGTAACATCATCTTCAGTTGCCAGAGGCAAGTGAGACTTTCATCCAGTAAGTTGTGAGCAGACTGAAGAGAGGGGGGCTCAACCTGTAGTGTACCAGGCATAGAATATAGAATAAAAGAGCATTCAAATTAACTGGAATGTGACATTACATTTACAGTACACAAGTGAAGTGAAGTGAATTGAGCACACAGCCGTGCCATAACAATTAAATGTCAAATGAGTCATAATTGTAATCATTGTATGCATTACTTCGTCTTTTTTACTTATTACAAATACATGCATCCTTACAGAACTAACAGTCAGTAGACTACACCATTCATTAATACATTTTTTTATTTTATTTATTTTTTATTTATCTTTTATTTTACCAGGAGAGTCCCATTGAGATTGTAATCTCTTTTTCAAGGGAGACCTGTTTTTACACTGCTACTCTAAAACATTATGTCAACATTTATTTTTAATGATAGACTCAGTACTCAATAAGCTCAGCCTAGAGGATATCAGTATCACATTTCTGGAGAAAGTCAAGCGACACATTGACCGTAGGTCATCATTTTTTCTTCCTTAAAAACTTTTGCAGTGATTTTGGCACAGCAGTTTGGAACTCATTTTGGAAGATTTCTCTCCTGCTAGACAGTCATTCATAATGCGATCCATTAATGTCTGACTAAAGTGCAAATTGGATATCTTTGGTGGCTGGTATTTTAAAGAGAAAGATAGAACACCACAACCCCAAAAGTGTGTAATGGATGACAGAACATCTCTTCAAAATAATATAGCCTCACTACATCCTCCATTCAGAGGAGGATTGAGTCATCAAAAATAAGGTAAACATACACATTAATAAAACATATCTCAGTAATGAAATGAGTCACTGACTTGTTGAATTCTTACTGTGGGACTATAGTTGAATGTATTGCAAGTAATATATTCTATTGTTCAACTTAGAATTATTGCAATTGGTGTAAGATAGCACCATTATGAGTTGTGTAACATTTAAATTATATTGGTATTCATTTCTAGTATAACTGCCTGCATTAACAACAAAAAAGTGCTAAATGATTGTATGAGGATTTACATTGAAAATTTTATCAAGTAGACAGTCGAGAAAAACTTCTTTACATTTGATTTGAAACAGTTGGACTACTCGAGAAAACACTTTTGCCCCCACATCTTTTCTATAGGCAAATGTCCATGTCTCAATTAAACAAGTTCTTGATCTAAAGACATATTTTATGTCTAAGTAACTACTGGGTGTTACTACTGGTGGGAAAAGCTGCCAGTTATCTTCACATGAATGAATACCAATCACATAAGAGGAGATGTGAGCTAAACAAAGATGAGTCTATATAAAAAGGATATTCTTTGAACTTCCTGTCTTTATGGTGCAAAGGTAATTGCCAGTTCCACCTTAGCAGGCCTAAACGAATGTTTGAAAAACATTTACTTATGCATTTACTGTCACACTAATGACTGCTTCTGCTAATGAATACAACAAGTGAAGAAGAAGGAAAAAACAAGTGCTACTGCTGCTACTACTAGACTACTACTACTACTACTACTAATACTAATGAATAGTAAAGTAAAGTTGATAAAAAATAAAACACTGAAAGAGTTAAAAACAGCCATGGTATATCTGGAAGCTAGGATAAAAACTTTATCGTCTGCAAACATTTTGATTTATGCCTATAATAAACAGAAGTATCCATTCGGTTGCACAGTGTGTCCCGCTGTGAGCTGAGTAACAAGAAATATATCACACATTAAAAGTGTGGGGGCTATAGGCTGTGCACTCACCTAGGTAGCTCACTTGGCAATGTACCTTTACTCTCACTAACTGGGGATTTGCACAAAGCACTAAAGCGCCATTTGAATTACTCATGAGTCCTAGCTTGGAGAGCCATCTGTTAAGGGTCACACCATTGTTATCATAGATAGGCAATACATCTGATACCATACATCAAACATGATTGATGAAATTAAGAGCATACTGTATTTATATACAGGTTAAAGTAGGGGGCATGGAATCACTTTGTATATATTAAACATAAGCTTGTCAGGTATAGTCAGTGGACCTATACTGACTCACTGTCAGGTGATGAAGCCATGGAATCAACTTATATATCCTGAACAGCTGTGTAAAAATACAGCATTACCATAAACTGAAGATGACCTATTTTGATACCTTGCAGAGTATGTTGGGAGTGGGGGGCACGAGGGAAAATGGGAGAAATTGAGTTATTTAATCATCAGAGGGGGGTACAGGTGGATGACTGTCAGAGCAGAAACGCTTGCCCATCGCATATGGGCCCCGGCAGAAGCCACACCATTAGGCCCGCGCCGGATCGACGGGTCCATTTCTCAATGTGACTACATTGGCCCCTCAAGCCCCGGAGTTAGATTCGCCGGATTTGGATGGAATTCAATCAATTATTCTCCTTGACAGCAAACCCTCCCCACACGCACAATAAACTTACAGAGTATGGCCCACTACTGTACAGCCCACTACCTCTAGGAGGCGGAGAATGTGCAAAACTGATGATGAGATACTTCCACATTACTAACGGTATATGAAACATCACCCCTGCAAAATGTGTTCTCTCTATAGAAGCTACAGATCATATCATTTCTTGCCATCTTCCAATAAGCCACAAACAATTTCTTAACAGCATTCAAACTAACAAGTTGGTGGATATAGGCTACTGGTCTCCTCACAAAAAAAAAAGCAGACTGAGTGATCCAGGTGAAAATTTGATCAGTTATCTATCCTTCCTTAGTTCCAAACAACCAAAAATTAGCAAATGCCTGCACATACACTCACACACCAGACAGACAGACAGACAGACAGAGAGAGAGCATTTATTAAATTAGCAAATGCCTGCACAAAAATTAGCAAATGCCTGCACATACACTCACACACCAGACAGAGACAGAGACAGAGACAGAGACAGAGACAGAGACAGAGACAGAGAGAGAGAGAGAGAGAGAGAGAGAGAGAGAGAGAGAGAGAGAGAGAGAGAGAGAGAGAGAGAGAGAGAGAGAGAGAGAGAGAGAGAGAGAGAGAGAGAGAGAGAGAGAGAGAGAGAGAGAGAGAGAGAGAGAGAGAGAGAGAGAGCATTTAATTGCAAAGTATGTAAGTTAGAGCCTGACCCAGGTTTGAGCTTTAGGGCGCTCCTTAGGGTGTAATTATTTGTCAGCTGCTAAAGCTGTAAGCATGTAGGGTGTGGAGGAGGATTTTCCTCTGGTCTTTCAACTTTTATGGGGCCAGTTTTTGACTGTAAGTCTCCCAAATTGGATTTCCATGCCCAGGATTTTCATGGAGAAGAACACAGCATGTCATGCCTCCTCTTGTAAAGTAGCTTGTTTTTCCCCCCACACATCATCTGAGAGCTGTGCGGCAGTATTGCGTCTGTATCTGTTTTTATCACATTGTCCAATAAGTAGGAGCATCTTAACACCATCGAAAACACACGCTCCTCTCTAAACTGCCAAGTGAAACGAGCGAAAAGGGCAGAACTGCTGGGAGTGCTGGCAAATGAATTCCATTGTTTACAGTTCAGTAGGATGAAAACACTAACACATTATTTCAATGACCATCCAAATCAAGTACCAAATGGCACTCGATACAACACAATAATGTGTCAAAGATCTGAGACATGTTCAGCAAAATATTTTTTATACCTTTGGCCATCTGCAGCATTATGCTGAAATGAATGTATTTGCATGCATGAATTATACTTTTCTGTGGAAAGCATTTATATATTATAGAACACATAAATTACAACAGCTTAAAGAGGTGATTTATGATTGCAGAAGAGAGGAAAGCATTTGTATGGCTGGTCAGATTGAGTGATGCCCTCAATTACTGTATTGTCAAATGCAGTCTCCTTGAGGGAGATGTTGTGATTGGATTTGCTGCAACATTTAGACATTACACATTCAACTGGAAGCAACCACTGACAATCCTTGTAACTGTTTCCCATGATTAAAAGCAAAAAAAAGGAAAAAAGAAGGGGGAAAAAAGAGAGAAAGAAAGAAAGAAAGAAAAGTAAATCACACTGTATATCCAAAGGAATACATGTGCCTAAGAACATTCACGTGAACACAAATGAATATGGTGAAAGGGCAAAAAACAAAACCCCAGAAATATGGTAGAGGACAGTGAGAGGCTATGAATAATAACCCAAACGGCGCACACAGATAAATCCCAGGTGGTGATGAGCGAGGACCCGGGCGTTGCACTGACACCAGTCCATTAATAACGGCACATCAGCAGCCCTCCTCAGACACAGGGGCCTCCACAGGGACTAGGCCAGATCATCAAAACAGAAAATGGAAATGGCAGCCAGGGAAGTAACACAAAGGCAAGGGGGGGGGGGAGGGGGGTGTTTGCCTCGACCACAAGAAAATATATAATAAAAATACAAAATATAAAACGGGCCCTAATCACTGGACTACAAACAATCAAATGATAATTAATCCCGTAATAATAACGTACTGTGATTGTTCCCCAGGGTTTTGCTCGTCTGCTCCTCTCTGACCTCAGATAAGCAAACGCTTTAAGTGCTTGTGCTTTAGCTCATTAAAAGTCTGCCATCACAAACAGAAAGATCTGGCAGTTATTGTGTTTAAAGCACCAAGCACTGTCATAATTAAATGGCACACATCAAAACAATGCGTCTGTTAGAAGTAACTTAAAGACATGTAATTCAATGAGCTACATGCCACGGACAATGAATACAAAACACACTAT
Source organism: Alosa pseudoharengus (assembly GCF_046254945.1). Taxonomy (NCBI): domain Eukaryota; kingdom Metazoa; phylum Chordata; class Actinopteri; order Clupeiformes; family Clupeidae; genus Alosa; species Alosa pseudoharengus. The sequence goes on along the minus strand of NW_027468881.1, from coordinate 8,115,738 downwards.
TAATCTGTTACGACCCAAAATGTCAACCCAGGCTATGTACACAAGCTAATGCCTCAAAAGTGTGAACGTTCTGATTTGTTTTTTATTGACACTGCTCCATTCCATTCATGCTCCTTCTACTTGACATTGGTATCATTTTTATCACCATAGGTGTGTGAGCTCTTGAGACATGATGAACTGAAACCTGTTACTCCCTTTCTAAAGGAATCTGCTTGCCAACACAATATGTTTCTCCCCCATCAAACAGAGAAACAGAGAAACTCATTAAGGTGGAAGTCTGGAGACCCTGCTGGGGACTGCTGTGCTATTGGGCACTGGATGCATCAAACTGCACAGAGCAGTGCGGCACATCATCCTCATTCTCACAGATTTATCCCTGGGAAAATTACTCATGACTAAGGCACCCTAAAAACCTCCTCTTATCTTTAGTGCAGAGCACTAAATGTGGCCCAGTCACATTGCCTTTCTCCTCATCTCTTGTGACGATTGAAAAATACATAATTAAAAAGAATACATGCAGTTGGTATAAATTAATGAACAAGAATGAAACATACACTATTCTCTCTCCAATAATCACACACACATTCTCTATCAAAGGAATCCTTATTCAAGAAAATGTGAACAATGTGTAGCAACTGTAGACTAAAGACCCTTTCAAGACTTGCACCCAACAATGACACAATATTGCCACATAGAAAAAAGCATGTTGGGCCCTGAACACTGGAGTTATAAACCAACTACGTTTCTCAGATACAGTATGTATAAAAAGAAATACCATGTGTACTAAAGGCTGTATGTAGTGATTTATGAGGTCTGTCCCCTGTCCATGGCATCCAGCTCTTAATCATGTGCATGAGGTTCTATACCATTAAAAAACACAGAGCCAGGCAGTACATGGCCAAGGCAGGCTGCTCTCCCACAAACCTGTGTTGCAAGGGCATTAATTATTAAATACAGCACGTCAGGGCATATCATAGCTGTGTGATGATGAGATGCTCCGAGATACCCCATGTCTGCATCATGCATTCGGCTGATGAAACATTTAAATGAATAGTAATGGTCTCATTAAATATTTAGAGAAGCAATCAGTGTGAAATGTGAGTAAATGTTGTTCTTTGAGTCCCATTTTTATCTTTTTCAGGTAGCTGTAGCAAAACATAATAAACATAGCAATCTTTCACTGGTGGGAATGAATATGTGATAGATGCAATGATCTGTCAAGACAGTCACCAATAGAACAACAGCAATTACAGCCAAATCGAATATATTCAACATTCCATTTAGATGACTAGTTTGGGCACAAGTGCTACATCAGTTTGACAGAGATGGTAACACACACTGTAGGCTACTCGTTGTAAAAAAAAAAAAAAACAGATACAAACATTATAGAATCCAAATGTAAAATGCAGATGCAGGAGAGCATTCCTAGAAGTACTCCCCCAGGTAGCAAGAGCGTGGCAAGTGATCTGGAAAAACCGAATTCGGAGTTACATGGAAGACAAGTAAATCTGTCCATTCCCTCTCGGACTAGAACGCAATGATGCAAATGGTACCTGGACTCTGGACCTCTCTGCAGTACTAACGCACAAAAACCTGGAGCGCTGTAGCCATCGATACCAGGTCCACGATGCCAAAACAAATCACAGCGGGAGTAGTCACCGCAACCTCGGGTTCTATCACACAAAGCCTTACACACGGAACTGTCACGAACCACAGTCAGACAGTGCCGCGCGTCAGTGACACCCAGTTTGATAGTGGCAGAGCCTTTGTTTGTCCACACAGGTAATTGAGCCACATGGAAGTTTGGATATTCATTCAAATAAAGGATTCAATGCAAGCGCAACGGAATGGTTTGAAACGAATGGTGCACTAATGTTGTCCTGTCCACAGAAACTATGCTAATCAAGAGACACTGAATCTAAAAAAAATACATGCGATGGAGAAAAATAACAGGTAGCCTTAATCACATAATATAGTTGCTCGAATTTTGAAGAAAACATTCACGTGGTGGTAACCAACGTTCTATAAAGAAAAAGGCTGCGTAGCATTAAACATTAAATGTAGCGTTTTACTTTACCCAAACGTCGATTCTTCTTTTCCTTGTAAAAAAAAGACTGGTCAATCCATAAATAATGAAATCTAAGTTCGGTTCATAAACAACATCACAGTCAGTAGTCCCTCCATAGAGCCATTCCAGGCATGGGGGAGTCGCACGCCCGCGGATACAAGTGCACGAAGTCGATGTCAAATACAACTGGCGATTGGAGCTCCCCACTGTTTTGAGGGGCTTCAGCGAGGAGGCTACCCCTCTCCTCTAGTTTCTCCCCCTGTATTCCCCACAGCACCCACGCAATTAGCTCTCAAATAACACCGGCAATGTTTTCGACCTGCGAGGACAACCCCTCTCCTGTCCCGACGGCTTCACGTCGCCAGATTCATTGCCAAAAGGAGAAAGAGACGCTGTTCGCTCCAAGATTTACATTCTGGGTGTCAAGTCAGCTCTGTCCTGCAAATGGGCAGTAGCCAAATGCTGGTGACGAGGGTGGGGGGGGGGCGTAAATAGGATGAGAGGACACTAATTGAACAACGGCGCCACCACCTGAGAGTGATTTTTTCACTCTCATTAAAATAACTTCAACAAAGAGCCAGGATAACACAGATGTATTTTTGTGCTGTTATGAACAATTTTATGACTCACAAAATTATGATATTCCATAATTATGCCGCAGTGCCCGCTTGGATATCACAGAATCGTCTTGGTTATTCGTCGAGGCTAGGTATAGGCTAGGCCTACTATATGAATACTTGGATGAATAAATTGCATGACGAATTGTCAAATGACTTTTAAGCATCTCCTGGATACAGTTGAAGAACTATTTCAAATGCCTCTTGAAGTATCTACATTTCTGCAACCCGTAATGGAATTTGAGACACAAAATCTACAACTAGCCTACATATTTTCCATTGGCTCATGTAGGTTGGACAACAACCAGTCCTAAAGACAACAACTGGGGATCTGCCATCAGATGTAATGATGGCAATGCACAAGAGTGATGTGATTCCGATCCTCTTGGACAAAGTTTAACCTCAGTTCACAAAGAGAAATCAGATGCCTACATGCTTATGGGTGATGCAGTACTTCTCTAGTTTAGGCTACCTCCAATCAGTCTGGTAGTGAGCATAAATATATAAAGATAGTCAATTTAGAGTATTATTCACACATATAAATTACAAATGTTCACAGCCCCTTCAACCTGTAAGAAACAGTTTACTTTCCATGAATGTTTTTGTCCCTGAGACACTGTCATGCCTTTCTTTCTTTCCTGCTGCTGTTCTTTTCTGTCTTTCCTTTTCACATAGATGTTTTAAAGAGTTGAGATACTCCTGCAGGAGGTCAAAGAGAACCCAGTGCTGGCTTAAAATTGGAGGACAGCAGGACATCATCAGTCTTTGTCTGTACACATTGCTACAACTTCCTCAGTCATACGCCCGCCTCAGTGGAAGATATTCGGTGATAAGGTGCAGACATCCCTCCGCATGCTTGTTTGTTTGTTTGTTTGTGTGTGTGCGTGTGTGTGTGAGAAACAGTAAAGTCTCAGGGGTCAGGGTGATTTTCAGGTGTCATGTCTCAGCATGCAGTGATAGTGGGACAAACTATGTGCCAGCAGTGCCAAGGGAGAGAAAATGGAAGATTGATTACTTGTTTGTTAGACTTTAGAGTGTTCAAAAATATGAGCGTAATCCACTGCGACATCTCTGACTGTATCCTCACATCATAGACAGTAAATGGCTGCACAGAACCTTAAGTCTGACAATAGGCAATTTTGCCATGATCCATTAGATACTGAACCTGTTTTTATTTTTTTGACACTTAAATTAATGACCAATGGTTTGTATAATTGAAGGGATAAGGTGGAGGTTATATAATAGCCTTATACCGGTAATTTCTTAATCATCTGATATTCAAATATGCTAACTAACATGTTGTCGAGTCATAAGGCCCTTTCACACTGGCAAAATGGCCGCGATTTTATGTACCAGAATCGCGGAACGACTGTCCCTTTCACATAGACCGAGGCGGAACGGCGGGACAGTGTCTCGCCAAATTTACTACCAAGCCCCCTAGACATTTTGCCGAATTTTTTCGTTCCGCCACCAGTGTGAATGGGTAAGGCGGAAAGGGGAATCTGGGCGGGCATTTCAATGCTATGTCCAGCCCACCACAGGAGATTGCAAATAATCAAATAATGCAAATGATCAAAAGCAGCAATAGCAGAGACAGCACATTATGTCAATCTATAAATTCACAAAGTCTCCAGTCATTCAATGCCTGCTAGAGTTGACTGTAGCTTGGAATGCAATCCATAATAGGCTATCCTAAAATCCAGTGATAAAACAATTGCATGAACTCATGAGCGTCTGTTTGCCCTATATGTATATCCTCTGATTGTAATGCTTACAGATAACTAGGCGATATTTGTAACATTTTTTTTGTATTTGGCCTGTTATAAAATCATGTAGACTTATTGAACAATTTAAACACATTAGGAACCGTAAAGTTGGAGACATGCATAAAGACATTGCTGCAAATTTAAAACCGGATTTCTCTGGAATGGCTAACTGGGCAGGGGAATGCTTTACACCTTTATGTTCGGTAAGGTCTGCTGTTTATTCTGATATATGGTTTGTCATGTGTTGAGGGAAAGTTCGCAAAGTAGGCTATTCCACCAAGATGAATGGGTAGGGAGACAGGCGCAAAAAATATGATTAAATTAAAGTTACTTTTCTCTCGAACCGTTTACCACAACAACTAACCACTAACATCGTTTAAAGGCTGAGAAAAAGCTCTTTCGTGTGATACATGTGATGTCTGTGATGAATAGGCTACTTCGGAAGTAGTTTAGCAAATTTGGGTGGGACAGAAATACCTTTACAGAGCAGCAGTTCTGGCCATATCGGCTCTGGCTCACATGATGTACTGCTTTAAATGCATTATCGCTTCACTACCCAACACGCGAACAAGAAAGAAAAGAAAACAGAAACCAATGTGCTTATGTCGCGATTTCCGATAGGCCCAGGGCTAGAGAAAAGACAGCTATGGTAACCTAACAATTAGGATTTGCTTTGCCTACACTGCTGTTTGGTTGTCCCAAACTTTGAGACGATCCATACTCACATTAACTGAATCTTATCAACCCGAACTGCGATGTTGAGTGACAGGATGCAATGCCTAATAATCTCACTGCATTCGGCATAAATGCTAACAGTCCGCCTAGGCCTACTGTTAAACACCTGAACAATATTAAGCTGCTGTTTTCTTTTCATGACGAGCACTAGGCCTGGCCTACGCTTGAATGATTTATGACTGAATAGAACGTTGCGTTTTTAAAGAACTGCTTATTACGTCGTGTGACAAAGTTTACACTAATCATCATCTTCTAATGTATCCTTATTTTGAGATGTCCATTCTCTTTGCCCTAGGCTATGATTTGTGCGCGAAGCATGTTTCAATTAAGACAGTACACAAGCTATTTTAATTGTTGTAATATTGAATTATTTCATGAATAAATTGTATGCACAGTACATTGTACGGCCAACGCAAGGGGCAACTCTTCTCTTCAATTTCCCTTCCAAATTACGTTTTATTGTCTGAAGACATCTATTGCAAGAATTTAATATTCTAACAGCAACAGCAAAGCAAATGCAAGCTGACCAAAGTGCAGTCGGTTCTCCCGCCATGGTTTTTGAAATCACACACCAAGGCCCACGCACATAATATGGAAAGCCGTTCAAGACAAAACGTCTGTCAAAATAACGCCTCCACGTGTAGATTTTTTACTTCTTCAGGAGTAAAAAATAGACGTCTGAGCGTCAGACATCAAATTTTTACGTGTGCCACGCGTAAAAACTTTGCGTCTGACGTCAGAGGTAAAAAAAATGACGTCTGGGTGATTTGCTGCAATGCCAGAGCCTTTCTGCCAGAGTAGACACAGCATTGGCTGCTGGAAACAGGAAATGCAGCCGCTATAGTTGCAGCAGAAGAAACAAGATGCCAGAGCAATGTGCAGCATATTCCTGCTTAAATCGGCGGACCATCGCAAACAGGGCTCGGGGGATTACTTTTCACAAGTAAGATTTAACATTATCGTACTATTGGTTGTATTTTGTGAATGCAATATTACCAGAGAGTTGAAAAGGAGCAAGGATCTTTGTTATTGTATGTAAATCGTAGCCAGCTAGCTAGGCTACTTGCTCGGTGTTCAGGTGTTCACCCGGCTATGAACTGAGACTTGATGAGTCATATTCCATAACACTGACTTACATTACAACTGACACAAGAATGCTATTGTAGAAATGAATCAAATATTACTAATATAACATTGGCCGGCGAATTTTACACAAGTTGCACAGACTGTAGCCTATTATCGGGCAGTTGCTACTTGTAGCTTAGCTAGTAATAAGTGTGTTGGTGGTAGCTTCACTATTTCCTGAATAAAGTAACTTTTCAATAGCTTATCTTCTTTATATGAAGTAGCTTGGCCAAACAAGCTACACTTTTGTCATGTGAAATTAGCACAATTTAAAGTAGCTTCCTATGTAGTGAACTAGCCTACTGCTGTGTTTGTGTTACTAAGCTTGCTACATTTGACTGGGGAGATAGTTTTGTGTAGTGTTTTTCATGGCAGAGTAACTGATAGTTTCGCTCACTACAATTCAAAAGTAGCTTGCCCAACACTGTATTATTCACATGTAATTCACCCTAACAAAAATAAGATGCATCTCAAATCCCTTTTTATTCATTTATTTATTTTATATCTCCCCAGAACAACTGCCTTGCTCAAGGACTACCACAAATGAGCTGAACGGTCTCCTCACACCCCTGGAACTGAGGAAGTTGCAGCTCTACATTGCAGTACTGCAGGGCATCTGCTACAATGTGACTGAATATTTGATTTATGAGCTCCACCTTCATCACCTTTTTGGTATGGCAACTGCTCTGCCCATGACCGGAAAGCACTGCAGAGTGTGTGAAAACTGCCCAACACATCACCGGTTCCTCACTCCCCTCCATCGAGGCCATCCAGGGCAAGCGATGCTTGCGTAAGGCGCGCAGCATCATCAAAGACTGTTCTCACCCCAACCACAGATTAGAAGAATGGACATCTCAAAATAAGGATACATTAGAAGATGATGATTAGTGTAAACTTTGTCACACGACGTAATAAGCAGTTCTTTAAAAACGCAACGTTCTATTCAGTCATAAATCATTCAAGCGTAGGCCAGGCCTAGTGCTCGTCATGAAAAGAAAACAGCAGCTTAATATTGGCATTGCAGCAAATCACCCAGACGTCATTTTTTTACCTCTGACGTCAGACGCAAAGTTTTTACGCGTGGCACACGTAAAAATTTGACGTCTGACGCTCAGACGTCTATTTTTTACTCCTGAAGAAGTAAAAAATCTACACGTGGAGGCGTTATTTTGACAGACGTTTTGTATTGAACGGCTTTCCATAACATAAGGCCTGCTACGACTATCACTCTACACGCCCCCTGTTGCACGTCACAATTTAACTTACTATAGCTGATCCTGCCTCCTGGCTCCCCAAAATGCCGCATCATGTGAACAGATCAGCAGGCCAGCAAATTTTCACCTCGCTTTCAGACACAAAAAGACGGCAAAAAGACGTCCTCTCTTCCCGCAAATTTAGCGTGATCTCTGCGTGAAAAGGCCTATAATCTAAGTGTTTAAAAATTAGTTCAACTTGGAGGCTCTATAAAAGCACGTTTGGGAGACGTTTTGGTTCCAGAGGAAGCAAACCTGCAAGATCAATGCAATCAATGGGTGGCGTCCCCACTGCAATCAAGGGTGAGTCGGCCTGTGGTTCTCCCGCCTCAGGCATCAGGGGAAATGCTGTGTTATGAATCCTCCCACTACTCACTGACACACACACCTCCCCACCAGGAAATACCATAAAAATGAAAACACCTTAACACACACCCATACATTCATACAGTAAACACCATGGGCGTAGATTTAGGGTGGGACGCTCATGACTAGTCCTAACCAATATTTTAAGATGACAAAATTGTCCCCACCAATATTTAAGCGAACTCATTTGCCGACAGCCAGCACGACACTACAAGAAACGTTGTCATTTGATTGGCTGAAAAACCGAGGGGGAGGGGGAAGGGTTATCTGACACGCATGCTGCCAATACCTCCATGCATGCTGCACACACATTGCTTTATTATGACCGCCGCGCAGCGAAGTGGCGGTCATATAGGTTTAGTCAGATTTTTTTCTTTTTTTTTTTTTTCTTTTTCGCATGCCCAAATTTCCGTCAATGATTCCCGGGACACTGAAAGACCGGGGTACACGAAACTTGGTGGGCATGTAACCCCACATGGATAGCATGGAACTGGACACCCCGAAAGGAGGGTAGGGCAGACACAGTTTTCTGTGAATATCTCGAGAACCGTAGGGTTTAGGAGGACCATTTTTTTGTATGTTGATCTCAAGGGGCCATGTCAACCCATTCCATAACCACTCATTTCATGTATAGCGCCACCTAGTTAAACACAAAAAAGTAAAAATGAGGTGTTATAATCGCAGGTATCTGTG
>NW_027468881.1:8034615-8102115 GCF_046254945.1 Alosa pseudoharengus | reverse complement strand
TTGGACCTTGATGATTTTTGAGTTTTCTTTATCAGTAAAAAAGAGGAAATTATTTGAGAATACATCATGTTGTATTTATGAACCACATACAGTACATGACAAATTTGTCATTTCCACTCATTTGTCAAGCACAATTATTTCCCTAACTGGGGTGTCGTTACAGCAAGTTTATTGGCCTATGTCCATGAGCACTGCTTTCTCTTCATTCATTCCAGTGGAATACCAACCACAGACAGCCTTTTGTGAATCACCATCTCAGATTAAACGAAAGAAATTCCCTCTGTGTCAGACTAGGAGAGTATAAAACTCCCTGCATGCATTTGTGCTTCCCTCTGTGCACAAAAGTGACAGCATGGGCAGTCAGATATCATCATCCTCACCATGACTTGTAAATGCAATAATTTTACAGTCACTTTCTTTATCATTACTATGCCTTGTGCTTTAGGGATGGTGCAGTCCTGTAGGGTTTCTTTCTTTCTTTCCTTCTTTCTTTCTTTCTTTCTTTCTGTCTTTCTTTATTTATTTCGCTCTCTCTTTCTTTCTGCCTTGCCTTGCTCGTAAATGTGCATATTGGTGGCTTTCTATCTCTCTGTCCATATCCACACACCTGTGTCCCCAAAACAGAAAAAGTTGGGACATTGTGTAAAATGCAAATAAAAACAGAATGTTTTTTTTAAAAAAGGACATAGACAACATTTCAAATGTTGAAAATGAAAATTTGAACTACTGTATTTCATGGAAAATATATGTTAATTTTGAATATGATGCCAGCAACATGTTGGGATGGGAACACTCACTACTGCGCTGCTTCACCTCTTCATTTAACAAAATTCTGTAAATGTTTAGAAACTGAGGAGACCATTGCTAGAGTTTTGACAATAAAATATGTTGTCCCATTATTCCCCGATACAGGATTTCAGTTGCTCAACAGTGGGGGGTATCCTTAGTCATGTTTTTCATTCCATTATGCACCTAATTTGAAAAATCTGGAGACAGGCCATTTTAGCACCTGGATTCATTTTCTATAGAGAAATACCATTTAAACATGTTCAGAATTCATTTGACATTTGGCATTGTTTTCCTGAAATATTCAAGGTCTTCCCTGGAATAGACATTACCTGGATGGCAGTATATGTTGCTCAAAACCTGTATACATCATTCAGAATTGATTGTGCTTTTCCAAATGTGCAGGATGCCCATACTGTAGGCACTAATGCTCCTCCACACCGTCATAGATGTTGGGTTTGGAACTGAGCACTAAAAAAAGTTGGATAGGTTAGATACTATAATTCAATTCAATTTAAAAAAACTTGATTTATCCCCGAGGGACAATTTTCTCTATGCAAGCATAGTGACATTTAAGACATAACACAACACATAAGACAGGACAAAAGAAAGAACAGGACAGACAGGAGTTTAATGGGGCGGGGGGGTAAGTCACAGGAGATGGAGGAGGAGGGGGCTTGGAGCATATTCAAGTTCAAAAGGCGAATAGCCTCAAAAGTAAAGGTGGCCTTCCTACTGTTAGTCCTAGCCAGAGGATAGCGCAGACGCCTGCCTTAGGGCAGCCATTCAAAAACTCTGTGTAGGACATGGGTAGAGTCTTCTAGGATGCAGTTGGCTTTCCTTAATGTTGCCTTGTCGTGCAGTCATTCAATCCAATGATTTTAGAACATGTGTTCACAATGCTCTGGAGGTGTTTCTTATTTTTGACTGAGGGAGTGAAACCAGCACATGGGTGAAAAGGTCAGTATACTTTCAATAAAGGAGGTGTAAAAAATGCTGAGAATCTTCCTGTTAACTCCGAAGGAGTAAAGTTTCCTCAAGAAATACTGCCTCTGTGGACATTTTTTAATAATCACCTCTGTATTACTCATGAGCTATACCAGGTGGGTGACTGAAGCGTTCCGTTCGCGACGCGTAAAATCCATTTTAGATGAATGGTCTATTTTTTTCGAACGTACGCCCCACTGTCACGTCTGGTGTAGCTACTTATTGATTATAATGGAAGCTAATTGTTGCAGCAGACGCAACGCGAACGGAACGCTTCAGTTACGCGCCTGGTGTAGCTCAGCCCTTAGAGTCAAAACGCAGTTTGTCATCAATGACAGTGCCCAGGTATTTATATTCATGTACAACTTCCACTGGTTTCCCATGGATTGTAGTTGCAGTCCTGCTTCCTCTATGCTTAGTGAAGTCAATGAACATTTAGCTCCAAAAATTTAGCTCCAAAATCACACCATTCCACAAACTCACTGAGGACAGGCCCGTGATCTTGGACAGAACCATGTAGCAGGGAAAGGAGAACAGTATCGTCAGCAAACTTCACTAGATGACTATCAGCATGGCGGCTTCTACAATCATCTGTGTACAAGATGACAAGTAGTGGTGAGAGGACACAACCCTGGGGTGAGCCAATGGACGTGTATCTGATGTCAGAGAACCTCTTGTTGACCAGCACCGTTTTGTTAGGGTCGACTCGGGGATTGAAAATGGCAGGTCAGAGGCATTCAGCAAGAAAAAAGAAACAAAAGATCCAGGATTAGCAAAAAATGGCAAAGATAGCAAAAATGCTTGTTTAACACAAAAGGCTCTTCAAAAGTTCAATAGTCCAAAAATGTAAGAGTATCAAAGTCCAAAAAGCAAAAGTCTCAATAATCTCAAGAGGAAAAAGTTCAAAATAGCTCACCAGCAATGTAGACGTGAGGCAAAGACTCCGTGACTAACAAACAAAAAACATGGCTTAAATAACCAGACTAATTGTTCACATGACAAACACAAATGGCAACAGGTGGTAGTGGAACAAAAATGGAGGGAAATATAATGGGAGGCGGGGCAGGATGATAGAAGATAAGGCACATGTCATATGAAAACAAACACACAATCAAAACAAAGGAAAATTACAGGTGTCCCACAGCGATCCCTAGTGGCCAGAAGAGCCATGGCACCTAACAGGACCCCCCCCTCTACGAACGTCTCCGGACGTTCCTCAGACAGTCAGGGTGTGCACGATGGAAGTCCTTGCAAAGGGTTTTGTCCACAGTATCCCGGGCCGGAACCCAGGAGCGCTCCTCAGGGCCGTAGCCCTCCCAATCGACCAAGTACTGCAGGCCGCCTCGGACACGGCGGGAACTGAGGAGCCGTCGGACCGTGAAGACCGGCCCACCATCAACGATGCAGGGGGGAGGCGGGGCTTTGGGGGCAGGGGCATGAGGTGAGGACAGGACAGGGTGCAGCAGGGAGTGTTGTTCTTCCTTGTGTCTGTTCTTCCACACCGACAGCGCCTCATGTGGTGGCGAACTGAGGGGACCCCAGCGTCAACCTCTTGCTCAGGAAACAGAGGAGGCTGGAAGCCGAATTGACACTGGAATGGAGACATGCTGGTTGCCGAAGACTGAAGGGTGTTGTGGGCGTACTCCGCCCACGGCAGCCAGGAACTCCAGGATGCTGGGTTGTCCCTCGCCAGACTCCTCAGGGTGGCCTCCAGGTCCTGGTTCAACCTCTCCGTCTGCCCATTGGACTGTGGATGGAAGCCCGAGGTGAGGCTGGCCGTGGCACCCAGGAGTCCGCAGAACGCCCGCCACACCCGAGACGTGAACTGTGGCCCGTGGTCTGACACAATGTCCTGCGGGAGCCCGAAGACTCGGAAAACATGGGCAAATATCAGTGTTGCAGTCTCAAAAGCAGAGGGGTGTTTAGGTATTGGAATAAAGTGACAGGCCTTAGAGAACCTGTCAACTTCTACAAAAATAACTGTGTTACCTTCAGAATTCCGGAGGCCTGTGACGAAGTCTGCTGACACATGGGACCACGGCCGTCTCGGGATGGGCAGTGGGCGAAGCAGGCCTTGAGGAGGCTGGCGGGGATTCTTGCTCTGGGTGCACACTGGACAGGCCATCACAAAGGCTTTCACCTCCTTCTCCATGCCGGGCCACCAGAACCGTCTGTGGAGGAACTCGAAGGTCTTCCGGGACCCCGGGTGTGCAGTGAGGCTGGACGAGTGGCCCCACTGGAGGACCTTGGCCCGTACCAGGCTGGGCACGAACAGGAGATTTAGAGGGCCCGTTCCAGGATCTGGTTCTTGACGTTGGGCCTGCTTGACAGTAGTCTCAATACCCCAACGAACCGGGGCAACTATGCGGGAGGCTGGGACAACAGTGCTGACCTCTACCTCGTTGTCATGTGTGGAGAACTGCCTGGACAATGCATCTGGCTTGGTGTTCTTTGAGCCTGGGCGATAGGAGAGTGTAAAATCAAACCGGCTGAAGAACAATGCCCAACGGGCCTGGCGAGGGTTCAGACGTTTGGCTTGCTGGAGGTATTCAAGGTTCTTGTGGTCCGTCCACTCAAGAAACAGGTGCTGCGCTCCCTCCAGTCAGTTCCTCCATTCACCCAATGCCATTTTCACTGCCAGCAGCTCACGATCCTCAACGTCATAACGGGACTCGGCAGGATTGAGGCGACGAGAGAAGAATGAACAAGGATGCAGTTTCCCGTTGAATCGTTGGGAGAGGACAGCGCCGACCCCGACATTGGATGCATCCACCTCCACAATAAAAGGCTGGGACGGGTCAGGGAGGACCAGCACAGGAGCAGAGGAAAAGCGATGCTTGAGATCCTGGAATGCTTCGTCAGCCTTGGGCGTCCAAAAGAATGGCGCACCGGTCTTCTTAGTGAGAGCTAAGATCGGTGCGGCCACTGAGCTAAAGTTACGAATGAATTTGCAAAACCAAGGAACTGTTGAACTCCTTTTACGGATGTTGGTGTTGGCCAATCCCGCACAGCTTTTGTTTTGCTGGGATCCATCTGGACCTGACCGTGTCTTAGGATGAAGCACAGGAAAGAGGTCTCAGAGACATGGAACTCACATTTTTGAGCTATCACGTACAGGTGGTTTTTCAGTAGCCTCTGTAGGACGCTTCGCACGTGGTGTTGATGCTCTTGCAAGGACTTTGAAAAGATTAAAATGTCGTCTAAATAGACAAAAACAAAACGGTTGATCATGTCCCTGAGAACATCATTTATGAGGGCCTGGAAGACAGCTGGAGCGTTGGTTAATCCGGAAGGCACTGGTATTCATAGTGCCCAGATGGAGTGTTAAAGGCAGTCTTCCATTCATCACCTTGCCTAATGCGAACAAGGTGGTAGGCGTTTCGCAAGTCCAACTTCGAGAAGACAGAGGCACCCTGGAGCAGGTCGAAGGCAGTGGATCAGTGGTAGTGGGTAGCGATTGCGGATAGTGATCTTGTTAAGACCCCGGTAATCGATGCAAGGTCGCAGCCCACCATCCTTCTTGCCAACAAAAAAGAAGCCAGCGCCAGCAGGTGATGTAGATGGCCTGATGAATCCTGACGCCAGAGCATCCTTGATATACTCCTCCATAGCCTTGTGCTCTGGCAGAGAGAGGGAGAAGAGTCGTCCCCGATGGAGGAGGTTAATATGCAAGTTTTTTAGCTTAATTAACCTTCATTTAACAGCTTCAGAGTCATTGGAATGTAGTCAGGGGGCCAATTCTGAAAAGGGCTTCCGTTAAGACTTTTGCGGACATGTTTTGGTACAAGCTGTCACCCTATTTATTTAGGTAGAAGACACCCATAGGTAAGATATTAGGGTGGTTGTCAAGCTGAATTTTTTTTTGTGACTTGTACAAGCAATTTCAGGCCAATTTTTTGGTTTCCTGCTCAAGACGACATGCCAGCAATAAATGTTGAATATCTCCACAACCACAATAACCATAATTATACAACAATTGGGTTCTATGGAACTATTTATTTGTTTCTGATTGGCCGAGAGACGTTCCATGAGTTGGAATATTCCTGGACAACTCAACTCAGACACAGCTAATAATAAATCACTCCGCGATACAATGCGAAGATTTGACACAATGTTCTCATCCCAGCTCTCCACTATTTTAAGTTAAGCAATGGGTTACTCCTTAGCAAACCATAACGAAACAGTGCTTCACCACATCTGTGGATTAAGCCACACAGTCAACTCAATGTAAGTAAGATACACGAGGATGCTAATTGTTCTCAGCATTGCCAGCATTGTGTATAATATGATTGTCACTTGGAGGAGACTTGTAGATAACTAACGTTAGCATAGTTAGCTAACCACTGCTAACGTGCTAGCATCGGTACCGGGCCGCAGGACATTCCTAACCGGCCGTAGCCTACGACATGAGTTTAAAAAAAAAAAATGCATGCAAACTAAACTAAATTTAATTTGCAAAAATGTCACGTTTTTACATGGCATAGGCCTATATGCAGTTGTTTGATTGCACGCATGTTTGCATTATGCAAGGTCTATTTTCTTACGTCTGTCTGCCCGCCTTCAACACTTTTACATACAGTAATTGCCTTCAGCGCTGCGCAGCCTCAGGTCAGCTCACTTCACTTGATCAGTTCTTGGCGAACGGTAGTGTCACACGAAGTTAGCTAAACTGCTAGAATGAACAACAAAAAACAAGCATCTTTAGCAGGTCACTGGCCAGGGTGTTTGAGTTGCGAGAGCCGCTGCAGAGATTTCTTACAGAAAAAAGTCACCGTTAGCTGCACATTTTAGTGATGAGGATTACCTGTGTGACATATTCGGGTTGCTTAATGACCTCAACCTGTCACTCCAGGGGAGAATGACGACTGTCTTTAAACTGGCAGATAAAGTCGCTGCATTTAAAGCCAAGCTTGATTTGTGGGGACGACGAGTGGACCGGGGCGTATTTGATATGTTCCAAACAGTAGTGGGGATTTTGGCAAACCAATGAGTGGGTCCGCAACCCATTTGTCAATATAGCAGAATATCCCGAGATAGCCGTAAAAGCGCTGAAAACGTTTCCCACCACGTATCTATGCGAGGCCGGGTTTTCGGCAATGACTGCAACTAAGACCAAATTGCGCAATCGACTGGACATTTCAAACACACTGAGGGTGTCACTGTCTTCTATCACCCCCAGATGGAAGCTTCTTGTTGCAGGGAAACAAGCACAGGGCTCCCACTGATTATATTCATAATGCACGTTTAGTCCCCATCTTTTTCCCGCTGTTGTTGCAGGTAGTGTGTGCTTCACCTCACTGTGTTGGGATAAATGCAGAGACCAAATTTCCCTCAGGGGATCAAAAGAGTATATATACTTATACCTATACTTATTTTGCGAGAGAGACGCTCATGGCTTTCTCCAATGCTTCATAAGACGCATTCAAAGTTTTGACTTTCAATCCCAGGGCGACGGATGCTTTCAGGACAATTTGCTTTTGTTTTAAATTATCCAGTAACCTTCATTTAAACGTGAATATGTGCTTGGTAGGCCTAATCAAAAAGACAATAATATGTGACATGCCCATGCCATCTATTGCCTGCTTAGAGGAGTTTATTGGCCGTTTTCAACACCTTTATCGTGCGAGAGGGACGCTCATGGCTTTCTCCAATGCGCCCACAGGCGTTTTAACATGAAGCATTTGGTACGTGTCCATAATCGCGGCAAAGCCCACCGCGGCGCACATAGTCCATGTTTTGTTCCCATATTTTGTTAAGCATGTTCACACTTATAGATGTAGCTTCAAGTTGTTCAATATTCATAGTTCATATTGTTTAATTTTCACTTCTTCAAGTTCACGTTTTTCACAAGAGATTGTTACCTTCACTGTTCCTACATAACTGGAGCTAGTTCTTTTCAAGTTGTGCATGCACAACACATATGGAACATGGAACCCCCGAACCCCCCCCCCCGCCGGTCCGTGAAAAAAAAATAGGAATCAAACCGGTCCATGGTACATAAAAGGTTGGGGACCCCTGCCTTACATGACATGGCACAGTGTCCTTGTAACATGCATGCAGCAAACCTAGATATGAATGTGATTTCAGCCCGACTTTCAACATTTCTTTCAAGAAGACACGTAGCTGCTAAACCACAAAGACCCGTAACGAGGGATCTGGAATGTTGCTTACCTAGCAACCAAGACGCTGTCTATTGAAAAAGGAACTATTTTTTGATGCGTAAGAACGATGTTGAAATTAAAAAAAATTAAACAATAATGGGATGTTTTCAGATTATTTAGTTTGTGGTAGAATTGTTGTATAAAAGCAATATAGCACTCGTGATCGTGGGGTTGGTCATGGATATTCCCACGGGTGTTGTTCGGCAGTAGCCACGAGGCCGGAGGCCGAGTGGCGCAGGCAACAACAGCCGTGGGAATATCCATGACCAACCCCACGATCACGAGTGCTATATTGCTTAAAAAAAAGGTATAAAATGAAAGCTAACATTCATGGGCTGTCTGCAGAAGTGTCAGAATTGACATTTATTGTACAGTGTAAGAGACAACAGAACTAGAACATGAAAAAAACAATCTCCGCCTAAAGAGAACCAGTTTTCAAAGTGAATATCAGCCTGGAAACATAACATAGTATCCCAAAACCTCTTTCAATCAATACCCCTATCTATGGGAATGAGTCAAGCCAAGTTTAAAGCTTGTAGAGAGAGACAGTGTAATACTGCACAAGTTATAATTCTTTAATGTCAAGGCAGAAATTTAGAACTGTAGATTGGTGGTCTATGGTGCTATTTTACTTCATTAATGTACCAGGTTGTAACACAAATTATATTTAATTAACATATCACTATAGTTATTAATTCCATCCTAACATTACTGCTCTCTCACTTTAGGGTTAGGTGTAAGTAACTAGTTAGTAGTAATAACTATATCCATCTTTTTTGTTTTCAAGTAGCAGGGAATTCAAGCCAAACCGTTGCAACTCTGCCATCAATCATTATGTTAAGCCCGCCTAACGATTTGATTGGCCTGATAGAAGTTTAATTTTTCCAGCTCACAAGCCAACGGATAGTTGCTAGACTAGCCCTGGCAGCAAATGTAATTTACTGCCGCTAGGGTGCGTCTAGATTTCTAGGCTAGCAACTATATTGTTTCAGATTATTTGGCATGATATTGTTTTTCCTGTTTTGTAGATTAGATTTATATTATGCCCTTGGATGCATGCATGCATGTTTTGTATTGGGAAGGTATTCATTATCAAAACAGTTAACTCTTCTTTTGTGTCCCTGACCAGGACTCATGGGCACACTCTTGAGCACATGGGCATGGTCCCTGGGTGCCTTCTGTTGGCTGCCTACCTGAGTGTCACTGCTTGGAAGGGGAAAAACATACCTTTGCCATACAACTATTAGTTATTACATTATATTACATTTGGCTGACACATTTAACCAAAGCAACTAACAACATGGTTAACAGTTTAAGCTTTATAAAACAATTCTCTCAACACTTATAGGACCATTTAAAAAAAAGCTCTAGTACAATAAGAATAAGTGCATCAGTGAGTGCTGTTTTTTAAACAAGTTCTAGTCAGGTGGTAGGTGATAGGATCAGCAAGACTAGTTATTACTACTAACTAGTTACTAACCCCTTACCCTAAAGAAATGAGAGAGCAGATGTTAGGATGGAATTAATAACTACAGTGATATGTCAATTAAATATAATTTGTGTTACATCCTGGTACATTAATGAAGTCAAATAGCACCAGACCACCATCTACAGTTCTACATTGCTGCCTTCACATTAAAGAATTACAACTTGTGCAGCATTGCACTGTCTCTCCCTACAAGAGGAGATTGTTTTTTTCATGTTGTAGTTATGTTGTCTCTTACACTGTACAATACATGTTCATTCTGACACTTCAACAGACAGCCCATGAGTGTTGGCTTTCATTTGATACCATTTCTATGTATATGGTCCTTGTGGTTATGGAGATATTCAACATTTATTGTTGGTATGTCATGTTGAGCAGGAAACCAACAAATTGGCCTGAAATTGCTTAAAGTCATACACACACACAAAACAAAAATCAGCTTGACAACTACCCTAATGATCATGCTTGCACATAAATTGGATTATATTGCACATTTGCCCAAAATTACAGTAGGTAACATGGAAGAAAATGAAAGCACTTTGGAAAAAAAATCAGCTTTTACCACTTTTAAGAATATAGTGTTAAAATGGACAAAAAAAATACATTTTCTAAGTTGACAACCTGGCTAGAACACATGTTGAGGGGTTAAATATTAATACTGGATAGGTTGTATGCTTGTACCAAAAAGTGTCCGACAAAGTTTTAATATCAGTTTTGGCCCCCTGACTAATGGTTATATGACTTTTTTCGGGTTGAATGGTGGCCGCCTCGCTTCCCCCTAGCGCCTGTGAGCGGAAAAACCACCCTTGCAACTGTGGGCCGGCGGGCCGACGGCCTCAGTGTCAGGAAGTATAACAAGTGTAACGAATTGCTTTACTGCATTCAAATACACATACACGCCAGGCACCGGCTATAAAAAGGTAGCGATGGAGTTTCTCAGACATTTGTCATGACAGAGCCAGCGAAAAAGAAGCAAAAACCGAGAAAACAGTAAGGAAATTGCCAATACTGCATAGTTTACCTTTAAAATTACATTGTTTCATAATTTGTGCACACAGCATTACACAGAGTGAGTGAGAGTGAGTGTGTTTTGCTACAGTAGATTTTAGGAAGAAAAGTTATAGATGCTTCTGAAACCCTCAACAATACAGAACAATACAGAGGAAAGATTGAACATCTGCTATCTAGGCCTTTGCTTTGGCTGTTTGTTTGCCTGTTCTCAGGGGGATTAATTTATGAAGAAAAGCCGGGGGTTACAATTGGTAGTTTTATGTCTGTTTCTGTATTGAGCAATCAAACCTGTCAAAAATCACTATGGAGCCCTTTTCTTTGCATGGATGAAGGCCCGAAAGCGTTCGCTTTCTCGACACTGGTTTTTTCATTGAGAATTTAACACTACAGAAGGCGGCTTATTTCCTTCGGGTGCATTTTCCAGTGTCCTTTCAGTTCATTATTCGAGAGCTTTTTTTTTTCAGACTGCATAAGACTAATGGCTCCTACACCTTTTATTGCCCACTGCAGTGCTATGGTGGCGGGTCCATTACGTCCCGAGTAGCTTAAATTTACCCCGGCACCATGAAGATGTCCATGCCAGGCTTAATGAGCAAAGAGCTCTGGCTGAAGATAAATCCTGCTCGGTGGGTCAATGTGGTGTGTTGTGCTCCGGGGGAGGCTGTCGGAGGGAAAAGAGGCGTCGGTGCCAGAGCAGGGAGTGAGTGCAGACGGGAGGGGAGGGAGTGGAGGAGAGAGCGAGGTGGGGGTGTGAGGGGGCATGGGGCGGGGAGGGGCCGATGGTGGTTGCAGTGATAATGTCACAGTCCGGCCCAGAATCCCCACGTAGTCTGTGATCTGTCATGCCTCTGCTGTCCCTGGACTCCATTCCAGGTTTTCCCTCTGTCCTGGCTCCTAGTGGACTGACAGGGGAGCTGAGTCAAAATAAAGAGATTCTTATTGCTGCCGCTAGTGTTCTCTAAATCAGTGTTTTTCAACCTTTTTTGTGCCACGGCACACTTTTGACACTTAAAATGTCCCATGGCACACTAACATCCTGTGTGAAGAAAAAATAAACATACCATAGCCTAAAATTTCAAATAATACATAGATATGGCCTTATTATGGCTTCTATGCAAGATCTGCTCAATAAAACAAGCGCCCTCTGTTTCATTTGTAAGTGACTATATCTAATTTGATTGTTGTTGAACTGGATATGTGATGATTCTGTGAATACTGTTGGGCCCCTGTTGTAGAATGCCTGCATACCACAAATAGTGCAATCATACAATCAATGAGAGCATGTGGTTATAAATTCTTTGATGCAACAGTTGCTTTTCTGGACCAGTGAGTGACATTTGGGTAATTTTCTGCGGCACACCTGATGATCTCTCACGGCACACTAGTGTGCCCCGGCACAGTGGTTGAAAAACACTGCTCTAAATCACTTTCTTATTAAAACTCTCGATTTTTGACCATTCTGAGAGTTTAGTTGAAACTGTGTTGTTAATGATGAAGTAAGAAAACATAAACAGATACGATCTGAAACAATACCTTAAAGGAACACGCCACCCAAAATCAGTAGTAATATATGTTCTTACCTTAACTTTCACGAGTTGAGTCATACCTTTCCCGCGCCGGTAGGTGCACTCAAACGCTCTGTCGCGCGGCGCGAATGTGTTAGCATGTTGCTATGCTAGCGGGCTCTGCCGTGGCCGTAGAGAGAGGAACATAGCAGTAATCAAACACCTCCCCGTTTTCCCTACTTAAATACAGTTGCACGAGTAGTTGATAAAAATGTGAACGTCACACACCTTGAAACGTGGCGATTTTTCCAAGCGAATAAACAGGAGAACTACAATGTGTGGCGCAATAGCACTTGGGAGTACTTCGACCTAGCGTGGTAATATTATTAACACCTAATTGTAGATCCTATCCACCACAGAGTTTAGAATCCATGCTGGATCGACCCTCAGCCTCTCCCTCCCCTCTGAGCGAGAGAGAGGCACACACACTAGAGATGAGCTGATGGGCTATTATTTCAACCATAACTGCATAGCAAAACTTATCATCCATCAGCCATCCATCAGCACCAAAGTTTGTTGACCAATTTTCAAAACTGCACCCGCCCACCATCCGTTGGTTGTTTTAATGTAGGCTATATGGGTGATGCAGCGCTGCATAGCAAAACTTATCATCCATCAGCCATCCATCAGCACCAAAGTTTAATGTAGGCTATATGGGTGATGCAGCGCTGCTGACGTGAGGCTAGAAAGCCCTTGCCTGTTCTAGAAAGACTGATCTAATGCAGCAAATATATTAAAAGGCTAAAGTCGTACATTGGCTAGGCCTATCCCCAGAATATCAGCAGCAAACACATTCTCCAAATAAAACGCACATCAGCCTGTTGCCTATTCTGCCAGCTTGTGACAACATATCGTCCAAAATGCTTGATTGCATTGCATTCTCCACATTTTTAGCTACATTTTCATGTACCACATCAGCATTTTTGTTCAGTGAATCTTTTGTAAATTGCTTTACAATTACCGTCGGGCCTATAGGCCTATTGCCTGCTTGCCTCAGCTTCGGTCACGTCCTTTTACAATTTTATCATTGTAATAAAAAACGCAATTTGCCACATAATTTCAGCATGCTCCTGGCCTACTAATTAATGCCTATTGTACTTTATTTTTTGCAAAAAGAAAGAAATCCTTGTCATTCACATTATAGGCTACTTTACACACTGTTATGTCAGGTTGACTGACAAGCCTGTTCTGAAGACTCCCATTCATTTTGACTGCACGAGCGCGTCTTTTTCACACAGACATCGCAATTCATTTTATAGCAGGCCATCGGACAAATATGACGCCTCGATATTAAAGAAACTCCGACTCCATTCATTCTGAAAGTCCACCGCACAACAGTGCAACGTGCATGTTCACATTTTTAGTAACAACCGCCAAACTTGCTTGCTTGCCTTACACATCTAAGTTTTCCGACTATTTTTCTTACCTTCTTTTTCCGCTGTGGATGTTATTGAGTTTGTAGAAGTTTTAGCTCTTACGTTCTGAACATCTCGCACTGCCATCGCCCGATGTCATTTCTGAGTCATATCACTCTCTGTCTCTCTTTTAAATGCCTATTCCCTGAATGGTAGGCTACAATTATGTGTTTTATATATAGGCTAATATCTAAACAAAATAACCCAGGCAGTCTCATCTAGGATATAACACAGGTTGAAGTCAACGTCAAGTTGGTTCTATTTAGGGAGGTGAATGTGTGTAAACATCTGTAGATGACTCAGAAATGACATCGGAAGACAAGGAGTGAATAGTGGCAAGAGGCAAGCCAGTCTGCTGTCAAGGGCCCGACGGTAATTGTAAAGCAATTTACAAAAGATTCACTGAACAAAAATGCTGATGTGGTACATGAACATTTAGCTAAAAATGTGGAGAATGCAATGCAATCAAGCATTTTGGACGATATATTGTCACAAGCTGGCAGAATAGGCAACAGGCCGATGTGCGTTTTATTTGGAGACTGTTTGCGCGACAGAGAATGTGTTTGCTGCTGATATTCTGGGGATAGGCCTAGCCAATGTACGACTTTAGCCTTTTAATATATTTGCTGCATTAGATCAGTCTTTCTAGAACAGGCAAGGGCTTTCTAGCCTCACGTCAGCAGCGCTGCATCACCCATATAGCCTACATTAAAACAACCAACGGATGGTGGGCGGGTGCAGTTTTGAAAATTGGTCAACAAACTTTGGTGCTGATGGATGGCTGATGGATGATAAGTTTTGCTATGCAGTTATGGTTGAAATAATAGCCCATCAGCGCATCTCTAGTGTGTGTGCCTCTCTCTCGCTCAGAGGGGAGGGAGAGGCTGAGGGTCGATCCAGCATGGATTCTAAACTCTGTGGTGGATAGGATCTACAATTAGGTGTTAATAATATTACCACGCTAGGTCGAAGTACTCCCAAGTGCTATTGCGCCACACATTGTAGTTCTCCTGTTTATTCGCTTGGAACACGGGGAGGTGTTTGATTACTGCTATGTTCCTCTCTCTACGGCCACGGCAGAGCCCGCTAGCATAGCAACATGCTAACACATTCGCGCTGCGTGACAGAGCGTTTGAGTGCACCTACCGGCGCGGGAGAGGTATGACTCAACTCGTGAAAGTTAAGGTAAGAACATATATTACTACTGATTTTGGGTGGCGTGTTCCTTTAAATCAAACGGGGATCGAACCACATTTGAGCAGCCTGGGCTAGGCCTACCGTGCAAAAAACACCCTCACTAACCACTACACCATCATGGTTATTGAATAGTCTACACTGTTAATTGAATGCGCGGGCACGCCTGCCGACACGGGTGAAATGCACCGAAGGTTCATTTAACTTTGGTCACATGACATGGGGATTTTGAACGATGTTTCGAAGCAGTGGTCACATGACATGGCTGTTTTGAACCACGTTTCGAAGCAGTGTTTCGAAACACTTGTGCTTCAAAGCCTCGACACTGATTCGAGACATCGGTTTCGAAAGTCACACCCCTACCTTTTGGAAACCTTTGCTTGGACCTTGCATTCTCTTGTTGCCAACCTATGCCTGTTCAACCACGTGAGTCTCGCCTAGCCCCTTCGATTCATCTGCCTGTGTTTTTCTTGGCCTACTCGTGTACCTAACTCTGCCTGTTTTTGCCACCTTGGATTTTTGACTGAACCTTGCCTGTACTGCTGCCTGTGTTTTTGCCTGCCAACCTGTGTACCGAACTCTGCCTGTCTTGCCACTTTGGATTTTGACTGAAACCTGCCTGTACCTCTGCCGTTTTTTGGATTGTTTGAGTTTGCACTGTTTTGTCAAGTCACTCTGCCTGGCTGCCGATTCCTGTGTTCTGTCATTAAAACCCACTAAATATACTCTCTGCTTCCCGAGTCTGCTTTTGGTTCCACAGCCACTCACCTGGCCTCACCGGCCCTGACAGATAACTTATTCCGCACAGATCGGGTGACCGTCTGTGCTCTCCGATGGGGTCCCTGTAAAGTTGCACAGAAAATTTTGGGGAAGGGGAACAGGTGGCAAACTCCGACCGCGTCCAAAACGTCAATCTGGACTGAGATTTCGGGGCGAGGCACACGGGTGTGCTCAAGCAGTGCTCGCTGAACCAAAATGAAATTTAGGTTAATTGAATTTAGATCATCAGAGCAATTAACAATTCCGTTTTTTAACTGAGGTGCATACATTGGAGGAACTACAATATTAGTTTCACTTTAGATGGCTTTTTGAAATCCATAATTTACACTTTAGAGATTAGTATGTATGTTGCTGAACCATCTACAAATGTTTTTCTTGGCGACTGGAGGCCTACGTCTTTAAAAAAGTCTACTCTTGGTTACAAAAAAATTACTGTACGGTGTTTTACATACACATCGACAAGGATGCAGTCTTTTCTATGTGAAGCTGCATAAGAAAAGCATCAAAATAAAAACCTCACCATGAATCCATGTCTTCATGAACCCATTGGGCATTGTGTACTGTATGTCTTCACAGCTGGACAGCTAGTCTAACAACTCTTTCTTTATTTTATATGATGTTGGACTCTTTAACCCTCCAGACACACTTCTGCTACTGTATCTCTCCATCTCTTTCCCTCTACAGTACATCTCCCTCTCTCCATCTGTCTCTCTCCTCATCCTTTATCACATGTACCTTTCCTCACATGGGTATTTCACTTGTCAGGGTGTTTTTCTTGCGCCATTTGTTTAAACTGATAAATATTTAATGTTTCCCATGTGTTAGGAAGGATTGTGGCTGTAGTCATCAAAGACCAACAACGGAATATGCATCGCCATAAATATTTCATACTCCATTTGAGAGAGTGAGACGGTGGTAAGAGAGAGAGAGAGAGAGAGAGAGAGAGATTCCTCGACGTTCCATATGCGAAGCCACTCAGACCAGAGCACCCTGTTGCATTGTACCTACTGTAGATGCTGAATGGGCACAGAAGAATCAGTGTTAATGTACTCAAACAACAGCAGTGATAATTATTTTGCTGTGTCTACATAGATTGGTCTATCTGAGAATGGAACATAGTTCTATTCTCTTGTGCTGTCTATGCGGTCGATGATTAGCTGTTTTTTTATCGGACTGTTTTTCAATTTATCTCTGGATGTCCAGTTACACTATAATACATGCTATCTGTAATATCCCCAACAGTAAACAGCGCTCGATGTCTTCAGACACAAAATGGGATATGCTTGGTTGAAAACATAATTCTCTTCATTTCTTTTCTCATTTGAGAGAACTGATTACCAGTTCAAAAATGAGGCTGGCTGGATGGTTCAGACATCCCATCATTTCACTGATTTTATTATCCCTATCATGAAGGCATGACCTTACAACCTAATTGAGGCTATTACCTGTGTATTTCGGTGTGATACTTACGCATTGTGGACTTGTTTGACGTAGACCATTTCTCAACCTCAGTACATCGAGATTGGGGATATATTTTACTGAATGTTTTGGAACTGAATAACTAAATGTTATTTCACTAAATGTTTTTTCCTTCTAGTGCAGAGATAAAGGTCCTGAGTTTGTTTTCACTTTCATTTGTGTGTGGCTTCAGAAAAAGACGTTGGCCTTATTGAGTTAGCCACTGAAGTGGAACAAACATGATAATATAGGCATTTTCTCTTCTAATCGTTTAAACACAAGTAGTCAAACACACACACACACACACACACACACACACACACACAATCTATGTTCACAGAGACATTTGCATACTCTGTGCACAAAATACATTGAGTCTCTTTCCCACTATTTCTTTAGTTATTGAGGTAAATAGAAACAGCTGTTTCTCTGTATAGGGACACAATGTGTTTTCACATTTATGATACCATAACATTATGAGACAGTGCACAGTTGGCTAGAGGCTGTTGAAAACACGCCGCATGTTGTACCCAGGATCTGTAAAGGCCTCCTTTACAGTACCACATGCGCTGCTAGTAGCCTGAATGCCCAACCAAAGAACTAAAGCAACACAAACAATATCACCAACAAAGCAACCTTTGTGTAAAAAAACAGCATCACCCACAGAGCAGCCTCAGAGGGCATTTTATTGGGGTTACCAAGCAGGCTTCATCAACACTGCAGGCTCAAGGCTAAAGATGCTTATTCCAGCACTTACCACCAGGCTATCCCTCTTCTGCTTTCTTTGACTTAACTTTGCTAGAACTTTCATTTGATCCTATGCAAGTAGTACATATTGCTGCACTGACATGTCCTAGTCTCACTGTACCTTGATTGTTCTAAATGACTAAATGTAAGCCTAAATGTTAATGTGTGCGCTTGCCAGCCATGTTCCCTTACTTTTATTGCCAGTACTGCATACTTCATCCTTTCAAAGGCTTTCTGTTATCTCAGTAAAGTAGACAACATACTGATTGCGCTCACACTGTGGCACTAGTTGCCTTCCAACATCCACCATAAGTTTCCAATCCAGTAATTTGCCCCGTCATGCTTGTATTTACCTCATGGCCACTTTACTGTCCTTCTTGCACAAACAAAATTCTATTGTTAATCTTTTGTTCACTTGTTTAAGTAAACCAGCAGTGACTTTACCAGACAGAATGTAAATGTAAAAAAAATGCAAATCAGGTTTATAGGCCAAGTATACTGGCGTATACAAGGAATTGGGTCTCTGCATTTATCCCATCTATATATTAGTGAACACACAGAGCACACAGTGAGTGAGTGAACACACAGTAAGTGAGAATGTTATTTAAAGACCTATTAACCATGAATCCTTCTTCCTCCACCCACTGACTGAGGTACTGTGTAGTTGGAAGTACATCATAAGAGGCTCCTACAATAAATTTGAATTGGTTAGCATCCATGGCCCATAGCTCTCCCCAGCTGATTGTCCTCTTCTCAGCACCATGCTACAGTAGTTCTTCCATTGTCATTGTTCGCTTGAGACACTGCTGTTGAACATCAATCTTGCTCCTCTTGTTAGCGAACAAAGTTGGTTACCATCTAGTACATCTGCAATAACAGGTTACTGTGCATGCCAAAATCAGTTCAGAAGGTAGGTAGTCTAAACCTGGAAAAAAAAGTAAATCAAACTCATGTCTCGGAATTGTTGCCTCAAAGAACCATCAGATTGTATTAAGGGACATGTATAGGCCTACTATTAAGTCAATCAAATATATTTATTGAAGAAGAACTTTACCCATTGTACATTTTTCATTTTTACAGTGCTGTTTTACGGGCCTGTAAAAAGCTGTCATATTTTCCATCATAGAGATAGTTTGGATCAATCTGCCTGCATTTAGTCTGAAAGCTGTGGTGTCAGTCATGAATCAATGGGTTTGGATTTGCATTTGTTGACGTTCCTACATCAGATTCAGCTCAATTCAAATTGAATCGTTGCATTTCGGAATAAGTGACCTTCAGGATGATTAAGAACTGGTCTCTCAAATAGCTTTCTCTTGTCCTCTTTCCTTCAGTCTGGAATGGGCACAGGAGATTGACACTGGAAAGGGAAAGATGTGAAAATGGGACCCAGGTTTAAAATCTCTAGTTAAATGAATAAGTATTTCTGATTGGGGAAACTTTCAGCCTAGTTTATTTTTTCTTTCAGTCCGGTTCCATACCATACCGGTTTCAATCTTGCTGCAAATGATCAGACGTGTAAAGCATTGGGCATAACTTAATTTCGGGCTACGTGGACCAGTAGGTTAATTGTTGAGGAGACCCATAGTTTGAGAAAAGCTGCAGATCATAGACAGAAAAAGCATAATGCTCTGAGAACAGTAGCCAAAGGTCTTTCTGCAGAAACAACAAGTGCCTTGGTGCACGCACCCCGCTTTCACTTTGACTCCCTGCATTTCTACATACTACATTGTGACAAAAACTGTCAGTCAGACAGTGAATTTTGGTTTACTAAATTAGCATAATGCGGTAACAATTATCATTTGAATTCTACCTGAAATCTGCTCACTGCAGACGTTATAATGCAGACCCAAGCAGCAGAACAGGCTTGAAAGACGCACACTTTGAATTTGATCAGAGCGGCGCTGGTTCTTCACTGGCTAACTTGATGTGATTGGCTGGATGACCGTTCAATCAAATCAACAGACCTATTTTTGTCTCTCTGTGTGTGCGTTATGGTAGATACGGTTCCAACTCTTTACGGGAGCGTTTATTTCCATATTTTGCTTTCATTTTAATCTGACAAAAAGTGTGGGAGATAGAATCGTGTTCCAGCAAAAGTGTGTACGTAACACCCACATCCCCAGTCACTCAACAATGTGTACGTTATAACACCCACATCCTCCACGCTTGCTACGCTCATATGTTTAAAGTTATGTTCAATCTAGACATGATATTTTACATAAAACTTAATCTGGAATAAAATGTTATGTTAATTAATTGTATGAATTGAATGGTTACAGTTGGTTATTTAAACTGCAAAACAATATGTCCGTCAAATTCATGTTTTGTGATTGATGGTTCAGCTTAAAGCTAAGTAATTCATTTTAGTTTGGAGAAGAGCAAATTATATGTAATATTAATTGTTAAACATATAATTAAATATATATTATATTTTATTAAATAAGTGGCAATTTCTTGAAAATAAAACTTTCCCCATGGTTATTTAGTTCCTCATAGATATATCATATTCAACCTTTGGACAGCCAACTTACTTTCCATCATAGATATTTTGGATCAATCTGCAGCATTTAGTCTCAAGGCTGAGGCAGTGATCATGGAGCCATGAGTCAATGGGCTTTGATTTGCTTTTGTTTATTATCATGTATCAGTTCTATTACTGATTATTGTTTTATGCAATAATAGACATGTACAGTATACTTTCTGAGAATGGGTCAGGATTTACAGTCAGTGGCCTTACAAAAAGCCCTCTGCTGTTGTTTAGGATCAAAACAACTGGCAAAACAAAGAGATTGGAACCAGAAAGAAAAAAGATGGGTAATTCAATCCAGGTTAATACCTGCATTTCTATTAAAAAGAACACTAGGTTCAACAATATGTTTGATCTGTGAATACATTTACAATACAAGTGCCTCTAGTCGCATTCAGCCTTTAAACAGTAAACATTATTTCCATTGCAGAGATGTTTTGAATCAATCTGTCAGCATTTAGTCGCATGAGTCATAAATCAATTGGCTTTGATTTGCATCTGTTGATTCAGGTCAATGCAAATTGAATTTTGCCATTCCATAATAATCGACACACATGATACCTCTTGGAAGATTGAGAACTAGACAGGACATATAGTGGCCTTACAAATAGCCTTCTCTTCCCCTTCTCCGTTCATGATCAAAATTCTTCAATCTTGAATGGGCACAGGAGATTGTTACTGCAAAGATGCAGCCTTTACCTTGGCACAGTGAGCGCGACTCTCACTGCCTCTCTTCACATCTCTTCAAAAATCAATTTCCATCTGTGAAATCAATCCCCCCCTCCCCTCACCTCATCCCCATCCTTTTCAACCCAGCGAAGGCAACTCCACATACATCTTCATGCTGGGAATAATTCCTGGCCAGACGCGGGGAAGAAAATGGCCGAGGCACCTCCATTGAAGGGGGATAAAAGAATCATGAAAGGCTTCCTCACGCACTGCAGCCCTCACGAGTGCTCATTATGAATCCATTTCATTTTGTTTGTGACAAAGTACAGACCTAATAACATTCTTATCAAAGAGAAATCTTTCTCTGTTCTACAACACCTCCCCAAATAAATAAATAAAAGGTTCTTGGCTGAGCTGCTGGAGAATGTGCAGAGTTTTATGAAACATGTGTGCACACACACTCCCACAGTCTCCCTTAGTCGACTTCAATAACTGCAAACACTAGGCTCACGCATATCTCTGGCTGCAAGGGGATGGCTAGGAATTGTGTGTGTGTGTGTGTGTGTGTGTGTGTGTGTGTGTGTGTGTGTGTGTGTGTGTGTGTGTGTGTGTTTTCAGGGCAAACACACACAATTCCTAGCCATCCCCTTGCAGCCAGAGATATGAGTGAGTGTGCGTACACACACACACACAACCAGACATTCAAACAATCACACACACTTAATTCACAGCAAAGGTTTAGGACTAGTAAGGCAGCAAGAAAAGATTGAAGCAAGTTCAATTGATGGAAGAATCCACAGGCTTTGAGTGAAACATGTGTTGAGCTGTGATATTAAGGTGAGAGAAAAAAAAACACTTGGCATGACCGCATGAAAGATTTCACCCTAAGGTAAGTGTGAATAATTCTAAGATGACAGAGTCCACTAAAGTAAGAAAAAGCAGAGAGAAGACCTTATTAACTTTCTCTCCTTTTCTCTCTCTTTATTATATATCTATGAATCCCCAGGTGGTTCCTGAAAAACTCTTCGTCAGCGATCTGCCATTCTTTTTTTTCTTTTTTTTTTTTCTTGCATGAGTGATTGCTGATAGGCTTTAATGTCCAAATGAATAATTAGACATTCTGGCCTCTGTACTTCCTCTGCACTGCTATGATACTCATTTCAATATGCACAATGCACTGCAGTAATCACTTTCTGGGCCCCTCATTATGTTTGACGTGCTGTAAGATCTGACATATTTGCCTTCCTTTAAGATCTCTTTGTGACTGATGATGGGAAAGGCTGAAGAATAACACATTTGCCTTCTAAATGCATTAGTGAGCACTTTCCACATAACGGATGCCAACAGATGGATAATTCATCAGATTAAATTGGTACACTGTAAAAGAGGTAGTGCTTCGGCATCACATTGGTGGCAAAAATCAGAGCATGGAATACAAATATTTTGTAAAACTTTACTTGACCCCTTCTGGGTGTTAATCGAAGCTAACTACCTATGACAAGTTGCACTGCAAGTTAGCCCTGAAGTGGCAAAAATCAAAGTTCGCCATCTTAACGTACCGAAGATCAGAACACAGTCGATGGCAGATGGCAAAAGTGTATAGGGCAAAATTTCTGCATTTCAGACATTAAGGTAGAGGAAGGTTCCGTTTAAGACCTTTTAAGGCAATGAGAGGATTTTTTCATTAAAAAAAAACTTGGGTGTATTAAACTGGAGTTCATCTTTAATGACTCAAGAAAGGAAAGTCAATAAGGTTTAAAGAGAAATAATGTTGTTAATAAAGCAGCAGTGTCCTCTCAGGAGCAAACAGACCACTGAGGCCCCTACTCTCCCACTCGGTCGTAAGCGAGGTTTAAAGGTGAGCACACAAACAAAAAGTCTCTCTAAATGTGCAAATTAATTAGAATATGCCAGGAGCAGACTTCCTGTTCCCTGTGCTTCTTGTTACACCAATACATATTCTTCTGAATAGCAATTTGTCTTTTCTGTCTCTCAGCCAAAACACTTCATAAGTCTATGGCATGTTTTTTTAGAAACTTAGAAGAATTCAGACCAGATTCTTAATTTTTTTGTGGAGTCTAAATTGTACAAGGAGCCAACTAAAACGATTTAGTTAACAGACATATGTTCATCAAATGAATAATGGATGTTCATTAATAATGGTGTTTCATCCGGTGAATATCAGGCATTGAAGAGCTTGTCGGTACATTGAATGGTGCTGTGTTGAAGGCGCTTTTCTTATTTCTCTTCAATCAAATTTCTCTTCCTTCACCCAGAAATAACCGAAGTTAATAAAAAAAATCAGTCGCACTTGGGTTCTTAATTTTCTTCTCACTCATGTACTATGGGAAAAATATAAACAGTGACCATTTTATCAATATCGGAATGTTTGTGGGTGAATAATTACACTACCTATGCAGAATTGTGGTATATATTTTGGGCAGTTTCTGAATTTCTACCCTCATCTACTTAATGGTTCAGGCAGGATATTAAGTTTGGCAGACCGGTATAATGTAGCCTCACAAAGCAACAAACTGTGTACTGTTGGACTGATTACTTCGAGATTAACAATATATAAATATGTATGTACATTTCATCATTCACCTGCTCATCAGACACCCAGTGTTGGGAATCCAAAGCCTGGCAACAAGCTCACGGCAAGTCTCCATGAGTTTCCCAGACCCAAATCCCTGATCTACATGTGCATGGATGATCAGCCCACACATTTGGATTAGTTCTTGAGCCAGAGGGGTTGGTCAGTTGGTCAGTCTCATAGTGATTTTTGGCAAGGTACTGTATATCACCCTAGAGTTACAAAATGAGTCCAAATGGGATAAGGACATAATCTAACAAGGCTCCAGACTGATTCTTATTCTTTACAGGCTCTGCTATCCCTAAAAGCTTTCCAGTGCCGAGTCCCCCTCCATTATCGCCATTGGCTAGTGTGTCTTTGTTTTATAGCTACAGTAACCAACAGGTGCCAAGGAAGCATGTGTATGAGGTGTGCTGCCTAACTGAGTGCAAGTCACAGGCAACACATCGTAACAACAGGTTAGTTTGCTATTCTTATTCTGTTAACCTTTACAGTGAAACCTTTTGTATAACGATGAGTCTTTCTGTGTAGCTAGCTAGCTGTATATATGTATATAAGTATATATACTCTTTTGATCCCGTGAGGGAAATTTGGTCTCTGCATTTATCCCAATCCGTGAATTAGTGAACCATACACAGCACACAGTGTACACACAGTGAGGTGAAGTCCACACTAATCCCGGTGCAGTGAGCTGCCTGCATCAACAGCGGCGCTCGGGAAGCAGTGAGGGGTTAGGTGCCTTGCTCAAGGGCACTTCAGCCGTGCCTACTGGTCGGGGTTCGAACCGGCAACCCTCCGGCTACAGGGCCGAAGTGCTAACCAGTCGGCCACGGCTGCCCCTAATTGTATCATTGTAGCTATCCAATTCAAGTTACCACTTTATAATAAGTTAATTATAAAATCGATTAAGAAACCATGTTCATCCCTAAAGGAGCCTTTCAAACAACAAACATTAAACATCTGATTCATTACTAGTTGCGACTTGGATCTTATTAAGTGTTGGCATGTGAGATGTGTATGTGTGTGTATGTGTCATGTGAGATTTTCAGGGCACACACACACAATTTCTAGCCATCCCCTTGCAGCCAGAGATATGGCCACAGGTTAGCCTAGTGTTTGCAGTTATTCAAGTCAACTGAGGATTGCCCCCCCACCTCCCGACACATCAACACGGTCTCCTGTGGAGTGCACCCACTGAGAAGCCTGCAGAAGGGGCAAATGAGCGCAATAGTCTGGCCTTCTACATGCTGCTCTATGGGACCTCCTGCAGGGCTTTCAATAGATAAGACAGACAAGACCTGTATGCCTCCATGCATGCCCAACCGCCCAAAGGGTTTTGCATGAAGTTGTGGAAACAGTTATTGAAAAGACTCCTTGAAATTGTATACATATTTTTCCCATTATGTTTATGATCATGTCTTACATTCCTATATTTCTCCCCATTTTGTGCTGGCCATGAAAGTAAAAGTGAAACATTGAATCCGCAAGGTACTTTGTATGGTAAAAAAATGCAGTACTTAATCTTCCGCTTGACCATGCCCAGTTGACATGCTGGGAAACCCTGTAGCTCTGAAGCAGGAGCTCTACAGGAGACTATAATGTAAGTTGATGGCTCAGTTCATGAGCCCATTTCACACAGTTTTCACACTAAATTTTCAGTCTGTCCAGTGTATGTTTCAAGGTAACCATAGTTGTCTTCACCTGATCATTTCGATGGCCTTTGTGTCCTCTCTCCATATCAGTGAAGTCTCCTGACTGAGACTCTGCCCTATTCCAAACTACACCACCCCTACATTTCCTTCAATTATGTTTGTTTCTTCAGTTTTCAGTTTTTTTTTTATTGAGAGTGATACCCATGAAATATTAGCCTACATGATTTATTCAACATTAGTACCTTATAAACTTCACTATTACCTCCAGACATCAACAAGGGCAAAATAAATTGTAAATATTGACTGCATACCGTATCATGTAATACTTAAGTATTCACTTATTAGATATTTGCATGGGTAGCGTGTTGAAATAAACTCAAAGACATCAATGATAACTCGGGGAGCCTGTAAAACAAAACAGCAGAGACTGTAATAAGCACGTTCCATAGTAACAAATTACTGATACTCTGCAGTCCCTTCTGAGTTGTGCTCAAGTCCATTCACTGTGTGTCCATACTCATAGCAGCGAAAAGAACAGAGACAACCTCGATGATGGATACAGTCTGTTTTTAGACACTTTCACGCTCTGTTTCATGATGCCAAAGGCGCTGGAAGCCATCAGAGAAGTTCCCGGAAACCCAGGCACCCATGGCCTGGGCTCTCAGTGCTAATAAGCTGAGGGACAGTAATGACCACACTAATGGGCCCTGCGGACCAATCGCCAGGCACCAAAAAACAACCTCTGACAGGCTCACTGGGGGAAGGATCCTTTCCTGCCGTAATGAGTTACTAAGAGACATCTGGTGGTTTCAGATGTGCATCAGTGCTTTGAGGGAAGTTAAGGATGTGTTTTAAGAGAGAGAAAGAGTGTAAAGAGGAGGTTTGAGTGAAGTTAAGGATGTTTTTTTAACAGGAGTGTCTAAAGACAAGTTGTTTGATCTTAAAATTAGTTACCATGCAGATCTTCAGATTTCCAGGCCTGCAAGAATTTGTCTGAAGGCACTCTGATGACATGACGTACTACACATACTGTTTGGAAGTAAACACAAGAGGGCAGCGTTGAGCTAAATGAGTGTTTAATATTCAAACACGGGCTTTTTTGCCCTACACAAAGCCTCACACAAATGATGAATGCATATAACCTCAAGGTCACATTCTGATGTATATTTTCCACAGCCCTTTTATCATTGCAGTCAAGCAACACATGTCTATCCTATGACCAGCAAGAGAGAGCAACTGAACTTGAGTAGGCTACAGCAAATGTGTTGTAGTGTAACATATAGAAGTGTATGTGGCTCATGAGGTGATGGGCGCACATGTTTTTCTATTTGTTCAAAACAATCCCGGAGGCTTATCTATACAATGCCTTGGTGGTCTTTCTTTTGGAACTAAATGAGACATAAAAAAAATGTGGCTGTTAATTGACTTCCTAGGTTCCACACCGCCTGCATTACCATGACAACCAGAAGGCATTTTTTTTCTCCTTTTCTCATTTTTTTCTCTCTCAATAGCAGTCAAGGCAGTCAGTGGGCATTAACACACAGAACACAAAAAACTCAGACCTTTCTCAAAACCGGTGACAATTACTGACCTCAAAATTGGGTTCAGCATACAACCACACAGAAGCGTATTGCCTATAAATACTCAAAGCTGAAAGGGGGGATGGGAAGCACAGTTAAGTAAGTTATAGCACTGTTGGGGGGGGGGGGGGGGGGGTTTGCTCACACCTTACAGAATTTTTTTTTTTTAAATTAAAAGAAAAAAATATCAATGGGAACACAAACTGCAAATGCAGTTACTGACTAGTGGAAATTAGACTAACATTTGTACTGTGGCTGGGTGTTTTTCTGAACTCTGACCTTACCTTATCTAAGGGACTCTGCAGTTCTGAGTTGTGCTCAAGCCCATTCACTGTGTGTTACCTTATACCAGCCTGTAGGAACTCTGTGGTGGCCATTGTCATTGCTGAGATATACAGTATTCTCTCTCTGTGTGTGCGTGTGTAAGAAAAACAAGGACATGTGTGTGTGTGTGTGTGCTCTTAAGCTACACCGTGAAGATAAATGTTTAACTCAGTGTAAGTAAAGATAACTAATATGTCCAGTTATTCACACCATATGTCCTACTGTATACGCTATCTGTCAATTAATAGCATAGTGCAATTACACGGCAGAGTACACAGACATTCTGGCACTTGGAAATATATATATATTTTTGTGATATCTGCTGCCTGCAAAATTGCTTGAAGTATTCACCGAAACGGTGAATAACAAAGGTTAAGTGACAGCTAAATTGCATCTCAAGTAAATGGGTTGGTTTGTGTTTGTGTGCATGGAGCTGTGCAATGAACTGTCTAAGCATGCTAAGTATTTATTCCATGCAGCAACCCCCTTCCGCACACACATGCCCTTGCGTGCGCACGCACGCACACACACACACACACACACACACAACATACCCCCAAGGCAAACGCTGAACTGAGGGAATAAGCATTTTTCATCCTGAGCCTCTTTCCTTGATGTTTTGAGGTGTTGCTTTGCACAGATGTACAAACGTTAAGCTGAGTCTGCGCTTTCCTGAGCAAGCTAGTACGTGGTTTCTGAAACCAACAGTGCAGTGATTGTAGGACTATTGGTTGAGAATTAGCACGAACTCACCCTCCTACATTTTTTGGATCGCATAGATTGCTGTATTAGATTAAAGTTCATTTCACATTGGTGGATGAAATGAATAAGACTGGTACAAAGTAATTAACACATGCCAGAAGCTTATCTAAAGCGTATAGCTGTCTCAGGTGCTGAAATGATCACACTCCGCCACAGAGGATGTCAAATATTTCAGCAGATGGACTCTAAAGTAGTTGGGAAAAACAGCTAATCTTTCTAAGACCTTCTATCAAACTTTCCTTACAAATATACCAATAGGCTACACTAATCAAAAAGTATTACTCCTCGTGGCCTATGTTTCTTACAAAAGCGAAGTGTTTCAAAAGCCAACTGTCCTTGAGGGAGTCTAATTGGCACCTCCTTCCTCGGTTTTGTTTTCTGAGATCGAGTCTAAAAAAAGTTTCTATTCCGGTCACGACCGTCGCCAACGCGTGTGCGCCTGTTGAAGGTGTGTTTTTCCCCTGGTGCTGAGTAGCCTACTCTCCAACTAACGAGCTATCGAACTTCACCTCAACTTCTTTCATCCTCTTGTTGGGCTGTTGACGGACTTTTTGAAGGCGAATGCTGATGATAAAACGTGACAGGTGAGGTCCTACCAAACTGCATTTTGAGTATTAGAAGAGTCACATCACATGGCTTCTTTAAACAATGTTTTCACTGATGTCAAGACAGCTGCATCCGTTTTTCATGCTAGAGTGTTTTTAGGTTTTATTTAGATTTGTTGCCAAGGTGCCACTGACTTCTTAACAGCCCAAACGACAAACTAAGAATGCAAATATCCTAGCCTACAGCACCAATATAGGAGCTCTGTATGTTCAGGGCGCCTCTATTATCTGGTGCAAACATAGAGCGCCTGCATGTATTAGCTGGTGCTATTGCCTATTTGCTTGTTATTGCATTCTTTTAATGTCGTGTTAGCCATTTGCCTAGTCTTGCACACACAAGGTTGCAAGTTGAAAGTTGCAGTTGCAGCATGTGAAGTAAAGCATGTGTGAATTTGAGTCTGTCAGTCACTTATGAATTCCAACCCTTTTGGAATTGTTGCCAATCAAAGGGCTTAGGACTTGAGGGGATCTTTGCAACCCGTGGTAAAGCTTTGAAACAAGCCATATCAATTAATTTGAAGTCAATCTAAAATCAGAACATCACAGTGCATTTTGGCATGCATGCACATTGCATATCTGAAAATGGAACTTTTGAGGTTTGTTAAAAACCGCAGTTTGCGCTGACAAAATGGGCACATTTTACACGCCTCCCCTCAACACAACACAACACATTTATATAGCGCTTTTATCGACACTCAAAGCGCTTCACAGGGAAGGGGGGGACCTCACTAACCACCACCAATGTGTAGCACCCACTCTCAAGCGCGGGTCGGCCGCTGGCCATCGTTTGTCCGCTAGAGCCTGCTCTCCGCAGCTTTGTACAGAGAAATAGGTCGAGCCGCTTTCATTGTGACCCATCTTGACTGGGAATGGATAATTGGGAAATCCACGGATACTCCAACACCCTGCTGTGATATTAGAGCTAGCGCTGAACTCTTGCGTTAACAACAGGAACCTGTTACTGTCACAACCGGCTCCTGTATGCCCCCCCCTCCCTCTCTCTCTCTCTCTCTCTCTCTCTCTCTCTCTCTCTCTCTCTCTCTCTCTCATTCTTATTCACTCCATGGCACACATAGAAGTACTCCTTCGTAGAAGTACAAAGACTAGGCATACAAAGACCTAAAAACGGGCATAGAAGCACACAGATACAGACATGTGGAAACACACTATACAGAGAGAACTCTCTCTGCCTGTCACACACACACACACACACACACACACACACACAAACTGCCTGGTTTGATCACCCATGGTGACAAAAGTGTCATTTTTGATGAACGACAACTGGGCTCTAGTAACTCAAAAAGCGCTTTGTCCGTAAACGGTGCTCCTCTGTGAGACTCATTAGGTGGGGATTTCTGAATGAATGATTAACTAACACGACTGAGATTAATGATGGGCTCTCTTTATGCTTTGTGATGTGTAATGAAATTGACCTTCTGTGTTCAGCTCACAGCCTTTCTGCAGCACAGCCCGTCATGCGTTCAAAATATCCCACATTCAGAATAACAGCACAGAGTGACCAGCGAGCCAATGGACCCTTGGCAAAGGTGTGTTCCAGTCTGGGATCATCAGTGTAGCATTACAGAATCCCAAATCTCAAAGCTCCATTGAACATAACCACATAACCTCTGCAATCCAATTTCTTTTCTAGAAGATGTGGCCATGTAGACCTAAAATAACCCTCACCCCCTTTTCCATCTTCCAGGATTTAGGGGTTGTTAGCTTTTGGGTTTGGATTATGGGGGCCTGTTTCAGGGATAAAAGCCTGTGTGAATCCCTGTGAGGGGTGGATAGGCGAGGGGGCATCTGACAAAGTCAGTTAGCTAGGATGGGCCCCCCCCTTTGTGTGTTTAGTAAACACTGGGGGAAAGCACAATGGCTTATGAGCGAGGGCGTCCTATTTAGTGCGGCGAGCCAGTATTGTTTCGGGGTTCGGGGCAGAAGCAGAGAGAGCCCTCTGTGGTCTGGAGTTGCCCCAGATGTAGTCTCTTTTTCTCAGGGACAGAGATCCTCTGACATGACCCCTGCTCACACTGCAGTTTGTTGGTACACAAATATGTGTGCTACGCACACGCACGCACACACACACACACACACACACACACACACACAAACACACATGCACACAGAAGCTCAACTAGCTGGTATGAAGAATATATTTACACCATTACCTGCATACATATGTAAACAGAGAAGAGGCCGCAAGGCTGTTTATTTTATTTATTTGTTTATCTGGATCTCTTTGTAAGGCATGCATACGAAGCAGACATTTGTGTGGCTCATTTAGGTGTTTTTCCTCTTCTAGACTTTAATGCATAATAATGTGTTGAGACGATGGCATTTTACAGCATACGGTTTAGTGTATCTAATTTGTAATAGTATGACAACAGCAGCGGTGTTAACAGTTGGAGGCTAAGGACTGCACTTTCTCAGATGACTGAAAGATTTACATTTGTTGCTTTGCAAATGTCACAGAAATGCTGTGCAATACCATGGAACACTTCAACCATGTCCGACAGCAAATATAAAAGGCCACCAATGTCTGTGTTTATGCATGAAGAAACTCCATTCACTCCAGAGAGAGAAAGACTTGGTTTATTACAGCCTGAATGGTTTGTAATGATGTACACCATGCAAAGTCCTTTATAGCCAAGTCGAGATTAGGCTTTGTACTGTATAGTTTGTTGAGGTTATGGTATGCAGGGAGCAGATAACATGGGTGTGCTTCATGTCCGCTTGAGTGAACTCCAATACATCCGCCACGATTTATCATCTTTTTAGCAGCCACTCGGAAACGGCCAGCAATTCATATTTAAAGTGATAGGAAAGAAAGCGCTCCTTTTCAGCTGCTTCCCCTGTTTTCACATGCTCGGCTGTTTGGTGTAGGCCCTTTACTGTGGCCTTGACAGGTCCCTGCTGTGAGCTGTACATTCAGATTGTGGTGTCCTCCCAGACTGAGGAATGGAGAGGAAAGGAGAGGAGTGAAGAGGAGAGGAAAGGAGAGGAGGAGAGAGATGTGGAGAGGAGTGGAGAGGAGAAGAGAGGAGAGGAGAGGAGGAGAGAGATGTGGAGAGGAGAGGAAGACAGATGAATGGAGGACAAAAGAGAGAAGAGGAGAGGAAATTAGAGGAGAGGAGACACACATAGGAGATTCCTGCTGCATGGATGGCTTCCATCACGTTAATTAGGTTAGACGTGCAGCACGGTGGCTGCAAACACTGTGTGTCAATTTTAAAAACATATCTGTTTGTAACCTTTTTTTGTGAAGGCAGGCATTTGTGAAGTGTTAACGCCAGTGTTCATGTAAGCCTACTGTAGAGTAGACTGTAGACTGTAAAATATTCCCTGACAGAAGCCATGACAGTAATCCCCTTTGTGTTGAAGAAGCACATGCTGCACATTATGTGTTGAATGTAAATGTTTTGGGTATAGTAGTCTGTGTGGGATCTTTGCTGTCATAGTTTTGCACTTCGATGTGGAGTGGAGAGGAATGTGACTGGAATCTCCAGCGCCTGTCTTTTGTGGGTCTGGCTCATCACGCGTCCTTTTTTGGTTTTGGCCCCCCTGCGATCCGGTTGCCCTGGTTTCCTGTCCGTGGCCCCGCAACCCTGTCACCTGAAAGGGAGACGGGGGAAAGGAGAGCCAGTCCGTCCTGCTGACCGTGTCTAATGTAATTACCGCCGTCCTCCCGAGTCTCACACGTCTCCTCAGATCAGAGGAAGAGAAAGAGAAAGTAATATTCACCTCTCTCTCTCTCTCTCTCTCTGTCTCTCTCTCTCACTCTGCTCTGCCCAGCAGCCTCCTGGGGCAGAGGAGCGAAAGGATCCGGGAATGGGGGTACCCACCCATCTCCTATCCACACACACACACACACACACACACACACACACTATGCACATACACATGCCCACACACTCACACGGAAGCACATACAAAACACACACACACACACACACACACACACACACACACACACACACACACACTATGCACATACACATGCCCACACACTCACACGGAAGCACATAAAAAAAACACACACACACACACACACACACACTTGCACAAGTTCTTGCACCTCAGTTTGGTGGGCTCTTTAACAAGCTCTTCCTCATTCATAGGAACAATGGTGGGCATTGGGAGCTATGCGCACTGACATGGATTTCTGGCATTTTGAGAGCTCTCCACTCTATTCAGAGGGGGCTCCCGCTGGCGAACACTGGACTCTCTGTTCCCTCGGCGTGCGGATGGTCCTTCATATCAAACCTGTATTACAAGGGATGCTCAAAAACTGCTCCCCGCTGACAATATTTCCCAGACTCTCAAACATGCTGTAAACACGCCTTTTCCTATCCAGTCCCCTGCTGCTGCTGTCTCCTGGGTGGAATAGTTTTGTGTGTGTGTTTGTGTGTGTGTTTGTGCGAGAGTGTGCTTGCGTGTGAATGTGTTTGCCTAAATGTTCATCCCTGCCTGTCTGTGTGCATGTGTGCGTGCATATGTGTGTGTGTGTGGATGGGTGTGTCTGTGTTTGTGTGAATGAGTCTGTCTATATGCATGTTCTCAGACTTCTGGTCTCAAATGCTCTTTGTGTGCATCTCAGACGTGTGTGTGTGTGTGTGTGTGTGTGTGTGTGTGTTTGTGTGTCAGTGTGTGTGTGTGTGTGTGCCTGTGTGTGTGTGTGTGTGTGTGTGTGTGTGTGAGAGAGTGTGTGTGTGTGTATCTGTGTCTGTGTCTGTGTCTGTGTCTGTGTCTGTGTGTCTACAGTCACTACGGTCTACTGAGAGGGAGGAGGTTGTAGTAATTTCAGATTGTCACGCGGTGAAAGGATGCTGTGCTGTGGCACAAACACACACGCACACATGCACACACACATACACACACACACACACACACACACACAAACACACACACACACACACACACACTGTTTGTTTCACGCTCAGGTTTATGGGAAAAGCAGCATGAGCACAAGTGTCCTGCCTGGGCACACGACCACCCAGAGAGCAACTGGGTCCCTGGCGGACTGGTCTCGGATCAGCTGGAAAGCTTCTGTTTGCAATCTTCAGTATGTAAACACACGGCCCAAACAGCTGCATTACCCTCTCGGGATGCCAGTAAGAAGCCCTGTTTGGACACAGATGGATACATTAATCTGCTCATAGTGAGACTATAACCAAATATATAAAAATATGTTGGCAAATAACAGTATTTGCCGAATACTGTGGCTTAATTTGTGGTTGTCTACTATGTAAGTCTATTGAACACATATGTCTGGTGCTTTTGATATAGGCAAGTTGTCAGTAAAGGTTAACTGTCAACTGCCAACTGTTAATGAAGATGGACCTGAACCAGACCTCGGCCCAAACCCCAAATCCCAGCCTAGTAATCCTCGTTGTGGGTCAACAAATAGCTTGTGGATGGTTTGCGATGGCCTGTCAAGATAACATCCGAGCAGACATCTCCATTGCTTGCCTGGGACAGCCTATACTACAGGTTATGGGTGCACCCAGAACAAAACAGTGCACTGAGACAGCTTTTGGAATGCAGACTGATAATTATGAATTATGTATTATGGATTATGATTCCCGAGACACTGAAAGACCGGGCTGCACGAAACTTGGTGGGCAAGTTTTGATCGGTCACCCCCCTGCCGGACTGGACCCACCCACCCACACACACACGCACACACAGGCACATAAACACACACACACAGACACACACACCTTTAACCCCCCCCCCCACCCCACACACACACACTCACAAGCGAACGCACACACACACACACCAAACACACACATACACACACACACACACACATACGCGCGCGCACACACACACACACACACACAAAGGCACATAAACACACACACACACACCATTACCCCCCCCCCCCCCCACACACACACACACACACACTCACAAACGAACACACGCGCACACACAGGCACATAAACACACACACACACACACACCATTAGCCCCCCCCCCCCAACACACACACACACACACTCACAACCGAACACACACACACACTCACAAGCAAACACACACACACACACTCACAAGCAAACACACACACACACACTCACAAGCAAACACACACACACACACACACACACACAGAAGCACACATATACACAGAAGCAAACACACACAGGCACACACTCAAGAATTGTATTTATACGCATGCCATTCCGTTAGTGTTCATTGTGTATGCAC
Organism: Alosa pseudoharengus; assembly: GCF_046254945.1. NCBI lineage: Eukaryota > Metazoa > Chordata > Actinopteri > Clupeiformes > Clupeidae > Alosa > Alosa pseudoharengus. The sequence goes on along the minus strand of NW_027468881.1, from coordinate 8,067,591 downwards.
TGCATTTTTCTTCCTTACTGTGTTAGAAAAATACCTGGAAATTGGCTCATTTGCAGCCACAGGGAATGTTTAACAGAGGTTGCACTCCACTAACATGTTGGATTACTATTTGCATAGCTCCTGTAGGTGCTTCCAGATTAAACATTGACAGACATGACAATCTGCATTTCACTGTATTTTTGAATATTCAAACAATATTTAATTGGTTGTAAGTATGCAGGGTGATTTTAAAAGTAGTTGAAACACCATAAACCCTCTGGCAACAGTACATGTGGAGTTGTCAAAGACTTGTCTTTTGTATGAGGCATAGCTGTTGCAGTATCAGAAGGTGTAACACCTTACAATATATATATATATATATATATATATACACAATTTGCCCCCTTCCAGATTTCTTCTATTTTTGCATATTTGTCACACTTAAATGTTTCAGATCATCTAGCTGATTTGAATATAAGACAAAGACAACGCGAGTAAACACAAAATGTAGCTTTGCAATGATAATTTCATTTATTGAAGGTAAAGAGTTATATTTAAAACCCATATCACCCATGTGAAAAAGTAATTGCCCACCTAAACCTAATAACAGGTTGAGCCACCCTTGGCGGGAACAACAGCAATCAAACCTTTTAAACGAGTCTTTTACATCACTGCAGAGGAATTTTGGATTTTGGCTCTTGCAGAATTGTTTTAAGGGTGGTGGAGGGTTTCCGACAGGGGCGATTCTAGACCTAGAGCTTTGCTGGGGCACAGGCCCCCACCTCCCAATACATTAAAAAAAAAAAAAAAAACATTTAAATGTGCGCGCAATATGAAATAAATGGCTTTTACGTCTAGCCCCCATCATGTCCTCATCCATTTCTTGCCTGTCTCTCTCCTCCTCCTCCTGCCTGGTACTGGACTGCCCAGCCTGTGCTTTTTCTCCCTTCTCTTCTTCTCCTCCAGCACTCTCTCCCTCAATTGTTGTAGCAGCCACTGCAGCAACATCCAAACACATAGGCATAAGTAGGCCTACTGTATACTCACTGCATGAATTTAATAGGCTTTCCTACAATCCTACAACTCCTAAAATTGAGATATACTTCCCTCCCAGGCAAGGGTCCTAGTCATCCTGGCATTGTAGCTTAAATAGCCTAAAGCCTTCATACTGACTTTTGGTGATAATTTGCAAATGTAGCCTAATAATCTAATAATAAAATAGATTATTATAGGCTACATTTACAAATGCAGCAAACTTATTTAAGTTTGCCATTAAACCATTGATCATAAATGTTACCTTTAATGTGGGCAATTATCATACCTCCCTCGTCCTCATCTCTCCCCACTGTTCCTTTCCTTCTGCCTCTGTTCAGGAAGAATTGTCTGATGTCCATCTCTAAATAGTTTATCAGAAGGCTATGTTTAGTTTTACAGTAGGACAGCTTCACAAACAGTATAGGCTACTTTTACAGGACTCTCTCTCCAGTATACGTATAAATCATTATTAATTGTCCGCATGTGTGCATGCAGCCTACACATGGTGTGAGTGTGTGTGTGTGAGGGAGAGAGCACAAGCTGGTAAACTGTTGCTAAATTTAGGCTATGACGCTAAGCATTGAAAAACAGATGCTAATTATGTGGGCAACATTCTCTAACAGCGATCAACTTGTCATTTTTTCTGTCAAACAAGTTGTGAATTTGTTGTAACATTAAAACGGAACGACTTACTCTGCTCAAAGTGATATGACGAGCTCCAGCGGACGAAATACTCTGAAGAATCATGTGAATGATTTTCATTGGTTGTTGCGTTCAATCTTACCCAGCTACAGAGGTGCTATTTCCTGATTGGCTATTATGGCCCCTTTCTTTTTCCTTGTTTTTTTATTGGCTGGTAAGTGACAGGCTCGAGTCATGACTTAAGGCACAGAGATGCGCTAACTCATGAATGCCGTTTCCAGCGACAGCAGCGTTAGAAGTATACTGGGGCACTAGAGACTTTTACTAAGGCACGTGCCCCAGTGAATAAGGTCTAGTGACGCCCCTGGTTTCCGAGCCTGTTTAAGGTAATGCCACCACAGCATCTCAATCAGATTGAAGTCAGGACTGTGACTAGGTTACTCCATTGTCTTAATTTTGTTGCCCAGGTCCTGAAGCAGTAAAACAGCCCCAGACAGTCACACCACCGTGGTTAACTGTTGGTATGATGCTCTTATTGTGGAATGCAGTGATACCAGATGTAACGACACACGTCTTCTAAAAAGTTCCACTTTTTTGACTCATCAGTCCACAGAAAATTACCCGAAAAGACTTGGTTTTCACTTAGCAACTCTCCTGTGGATGCCATTTTGGCCCAGTCTCTCTCTTATTGTGGAATCATGAACACTGACCTTACTGAGCTTATTGATTGATTCAAGTGAGGCCTGCAGTTCTTTAGATAGTCTGGGTTCTTTTGTGACCTCCTGGATGAGTCTTGGAGGAATTTTTGGTAGACTGGCCACTCCTGGGAAGCTTCATGACCGTTCCAAGTTTTATCCATTTGTAGATAATGGCTCTCATCATGGTTCGCTGGAGTCCCAGAGTCTTAAATGGCTTTGTAACCCTTTCCAGACTGATAGATGTCAATGACTTTGTTTGTCATCTGTTCTTGAATTTCTTTAGATCAAAGCATCATGTGCTGCTATTTGAGACCTTTTAGCCAACTTCACATCGCCAGACAGGTTCTATTTAAATAATGTTTAGATTCAACAGAGTTGGCAGTAATCACGCCTGTGTGTATTTAGTGAAGCTGAATCTTATTATCAATTCAATTCCGTTAGTTGGTTAATTAGGTAACGAAGGGGGCAATTACTTTTTCAAATAGGGCTTCAAGAAATGAAATCATCATCATCATTTAAAAACTGCTTGATTGTTTTAACAAAAATAGTAGCAGAGTAGTCAACCTCAAGTCAGCTTTGAAAGAAGAGAGGCTCAGCAACCAGAGTCCAGAAGTTAAGTTCAGGGGTATCAATTGGGTCGCTGGAGGGCTGGTGTTCTGGTGCACTTTAGGAAAGAGCTGAGTGAGAGCGAGACGAGTCCATAATGAATCTCCGCAGCCAGGCCGGACATGGCTGGACTCCACAATCAGCTCCGACACACTGTGGGAGGCCCCTCTCAGCCCTGGTGGTGGCGGCTGAGGGCTGAGAGGTGAGTGTTTCGCAGTGGGTGGCGTGGGGAGGTTAGGGGCGTGGAGTGGAGAGTGTGTTGTGGAGAACCTGGAGTCGGCCAAGGGAAGTGGGCTGAGCTGATGAGGACTTGGTGGGAGGTGAGAGATGGTAGTTTGGAGTGGAATGGAGAACTGTAGGGAAGGGAGAGGATGAGGGCTGTCATAACTGAGAGAGAGAGGGAGAGAGGGAGAGAGAGAAGACTCAACTGGAGAGAAAGAGAGAGAAGGAGAGATGGTAGTGGAGTGGAATGGGGAACTGTAGGGAAGGGAGAGGATGAGTGTTTTTTTTAAAACAGAGAGAGAGAGAGAGAGAGAGAGAGAGGAGGAGTGGAAGACTTTACCACAGTGTCTACAGAGGCTCAGGCTCTCAATACAGATCCGGATTTCTCTCTGGAGTCAAATGAGGTGTCATCAGAGCTGGAGGACTGGGAGAGGGTTATTTCAGTCAGAGTGGGGAAGAGGTGATGGAGAGAGAGAGAGAAAGAGAGAGAGGGAGAGAGAGTGGGGAGTCTCTGATGTTTCTGTTAAGTGTGTGTGGACTTTAGATGGTAAGAGGATTGGAGACAAAGCCACAGCTATGGATTTGGAGGAAGGAGCAACTTTCCCTTGCAAACGTGACTGGAAAAGTAGTGGGATGCTAAGATAAACAGTTCATTTCCTATCACAGACTGTTGACTTGACTGCAGTTCAGTTATTCCAAATTAAAGCAAGCAGAAATGACACATGCAGCTAAGAAAGCCTCACTGATAAGCTTTCTAAATAGAGCTACATAAACTCATGAACATTTCCCATGTGTCTGCCTTACAAATGTCAATGTAATCTTTTTGCATATATATATATATATTTAAATACTGTATGTGTGATGTAGTATTTATATTATTTAGAAATATTGTATTGTACATCACAAGCAGAAGGGGCATATTCTTGTGTTCCAGTCAAAATCGGTTTGTAACTAAGTGTGTTAGTCGCCGGGATTCTCACCCCAGTAAGGGAACTGTAATGTATGTTTGTTTATGTGCTTGTGTGTGTGTGAGTGTGTGTTTGTGTGTACATGTATGTGTGTCCCCAACAAGATGGGGTGTGTTGGAGTAGGTATTTTCATGAGTAACATGCCGTCACCCTTTAATTTGCATCCGGTTGGCACAGACAGGCTAATTTTGTGTGTGTGTGTGTGTGTGTGTGTGTGTGTGTGTGTGTGTGTGTGTGTGAGCAACACTAGATGGGGTATGTTGGAGTGGGTATTTTCACGGCTGGTGTGCCACCCTTTAATTGGCATTCAGTTGGCACAGACGTGCTCGTGTGTGCATCCTGTTTACCAGTGTGATGGCCCAAATTGCTCCCATGTCTCCCCCTCTGGCTTCTTCAATGTGTCTGAGGCTCTGGAGGACTTTCCCAGCTGTGCTGCCTTTTTACAAGAGACCCATAGCATGGTGTGGTCACCATGACCATTTAGCTGTGCGTGTATGGGACAGTAGCCGGAGGCTTTTTCCCAACACACAGTATGTGTGTGTGTGTGTGTGTGTGTGTGTGTGTGTGTGTGTATGTGTGTGTATGCATTCAGTCTCTGGAAGCACTCTTTACTGTCTGACTCTGTTTCCGCCATAGTCAGTTTGTTCTTTGGGGCATTGTGTCCCTCTCTCTGTGTCTGACCTGATATGTCCATCACTGCTTCAGTATTACTGCTTTCCTTTTTAAAAAAAAACATGCATTTTATTTGGAAGGAATTTGATTCATATGCAAATGCCCCCCTCCTATTCAGAGAGTCTCTATCCTTCACGTTTTCTCTCAGGACTGTGAAGGATTTGAACCCCACCCTACCACCCTACCACCCCCACCCCTCGCCATACACACACGCACACACACGCACACACACACACACACGCGCGCACACACACACACACACACACACACACACACACACACACACTGCAGTAAGCCCCTACCCTCAGGCTTAAACTGGACTGTAGTTTTCCATCTATCTCCACTGAAGCTTTAAGCCGTTGGAAATCAAACTCAATGCAATTCCTTTCCATTGACTCCATTATTGAGTTGAAAGCTGTGATAGGTGCAATTACTGTTAAGTTGCAAGCAGATGAAATGACTGGGTAGTCTCCAGTGGCCAATTAGAAAGGGAAAACCCTGGAGCGTGATGGTGTATGGATACACACACCCATACACAGTAAGTATTGACTGGCTGCTTCAGTTTTAGGCCATATTGTCTCTGTGTAATGCCTTATCTGGTATCTCTACACATATTAATGACATAATATGTCTGCTCTTTTCCGCTTTGGACTGACTGAACCGTACGACAGTATAGTGTTAGTGGAAATCATAACTGGCCATTATAACTGAAGATTTCCCTTACAAATATTTCAGGTTTCTGGTGAACAGTTGCAGCAAATTTGCGGTAAGGTCATATTTTCACATGCAAGTTAGGTTTCTGCCAAACAATTATGTTTAGCTTTTGGACATGTTGCAGCAATGTCATATGCAAATTAGGTTTGTCACCAGAAGTTCACTGGAAGTTTGCCATTATTGGCTAAGTGTCGTGGCAAATCACTGGCAAACACATTTGCCACTAGTGGCAAACTTCTCATTGTTGCCAGAACTTTGCTGGAAAACTTCTGGCAATATTTTCTAGTGAACTCTTGCTTCCCACAATTCACCCACAAGTTTGCTGCAAATCTGCCACATTTCATTTTTATAAGGGTTCCCATGTCAAAACATGGGAACCATAGATAAGCGTTCTTAACTATTGCGCTCATCTGTGCAGTCCAAAGTATTCACCTCTATACTGACATGCCCTAACAGGAGGGTTAAAATTATGGTTGTGCAACATCTTGCGGCTGCCACAGTCCTGTCTTTTGGGAATTAGTTGGGGATACAATTCTCCTGATTGTTTGACAGCCATCCCATAGTTTCTGAAATCGCTTTGATCAGCTTGTCATCCCAAGATCTGAAAATTAATAGAGGGTGTGTGTGTGTGTGTGTGTTTAAGGACAAAAACATTTTGTTTGCACACTTGTCACTCTTTTTCAAACAAACACACAACACTTACAGATGTTAACATGTCAATTATATATTTCTCTATGTCTATCCTTGTTTATTCATGTATTTATGTATTTAACTACTTAGTTGTCTATTTATCTTGGATATATTTATTTAGGGAGTTAGGTAGTTACTTCCAGCTAGTTCCAAAATCTTACTCTCCACAGACAATCTTAACTTGTTATTCAAAATGTCTTTATTTGTTTATTTAACTGTTGGATTATTCAACATAATAATGTTTTTTATGTCTTTGTATGTATTTCACAATTCCATGTATTTAAAGCTGGGAAATAGGGGTGAGAGTGGAGCTGAATTACTGTAAATGACATCAACATTTTCCCTGGTATCAGGGCGTGTTGCCACCACCCTGTGATAGTGCCTTAGGCAGGGATGTTGCAAGCCTTTAATGGGACCGAAGAGACAGTGGAGGGTGGGTGCCAGTCGGATCCCTGTGTGCGACAGTTTTACGAGAGCGTGCTAAATATATGTGCATGTAATTGGTGTCATGTCTGACATCATATTATAAAGCTTCTGATATTGTAATAGGTTGAAGATCACAGTCACGGCAAAAGTAAACATTTTTCATACAAAATGTTTTGTTTGTGTGTGTGTGTGTGTGTGTGTGTGTGTGTGTGTGTGTGTGTGTGTGTGTGTGTGTGTGTGTGTGTGTGTCCTATCCTCCTCGATCTCCAACCCAACCTGTAGTGCCCCCTAAAGCAGGCGTCTAATAGAGCCCCCTCAGCGAGGCGCGACGGCTAGGACAAACAGACTCATTCATCCCCTTCCAGAATGCTAATGCCACCAGACCCTAACCACCCTTTCAAGGGGTTCCCATGTCACGACACCGTGTAACGTGATGCAGAGGCGGCCAGTCGTTTGGTGGCCACACACACGTCTAGCAGGGCCACAGAATGCAGACGAGGGCTTTGACCTCCGCGCCTCTTGTGAGGATGTGCTTAAGCCGTGTTGGCACAGAGGGACACGCTCACAGAAAGGAGGGCAAAATGGCTCCTTGGCAAGGCTCCAGGGAAAAGGTTTGCTTAGAACCATGGAAGGTTCAAATTAAAGAATAAAAGGTGATAACTGCTGTACGGCTGACAGCCTTAAAGGCTCTATAAAGAATCAGCAAGGAGAAGGTTCTAAACTCGTAAGTGTTCTTCTATATATTGGTATACAGTTTTTACAGCTGTAGAATACCTGAGCTTTACTGCAAAAGTTCCACCACCAATGTCATTGTACAGTTGTCCTTGACATATTGTGCATTATGACAAATAAATTTGAACTGTATGGAGCAAAATCAGACATGTTCCTACATGGAACTTTCTGAAACTTGTCATTGGAAGCTGCCATTGAGATCTGATCCTGACAATCCAATCTTCACTTGTGTGTTCTAGAATGGGAAGTTAATTTCCTAACAGATAAAAATTTTTTCTTATTTTTTCTTTTCCCCCACTTTCTTTCTGAGATGGGACCAGAGAGGCATGTTTACATGGAGACAAGAAATTGAAAGCGAGCAGTCTGCCACCAGCCATCATGCATTATCTGTCAGTACTGTTTTATGTTCTGTGTACAGACTGCTGTTTGTGCCGTGGTCTGTAAAGATCTGAGATTGAGCGGGAGGGAATTGCTCTCTCGAGTATTTCTGACAGCCCTAACATGCCTGTTTACCTTCCCGCACGGTTTGTGTTGTGGCACGCTACTGGAGTGTGTGGGTATTTAAAGAATGTCTATAGGAGAAAGTTTTGTACTGGGTGTTGTTCAGTACTGTCCAATACTCTAGTCTAGGCTGAGTCCCACCCACCCATAATCACCGCTAGCACAACAGGTTCCAGCATGCATGTACACGTTTAATGCTTTTCACCCTGTCTGTTATGAATTTGCTGGTGGAGTATGGAAATGGAATCCAACAGTAACTCTTTTAAAAGGTTCAGTTTTCAAAAGAGTGACTGAAGCTGTGACTAGAAAGGACTCCAGGTGCAATGGTTCTATACTCTCCAGCCATAGCCTTTATACCTGCGCACAAAAGATTTATTTTTTCTCCCCTCTCCCCTGGCTGGCGCACACAAAGGTAAATTTAGACCATTATAGTATGTGTGCACTTCAGGACTGTATTCAGAACTGCGCACAGGCCATTGTACCCGGGCACCCCACAGCTGTCTCTCCAGCACCCACTCCATTCCTCCACGTCCTCTCTCACTCTTTGGAAAACATAGAACACCATTAATCATGAAACCTGGGTTTGCCTTCCCCTCATTCATACAGTAGTTTCTTTAGTAGTTACTGTCCCTACACCTATTAGAATCTCTGTGTGTGTGTGTGTGTGTGTGTGTGTGTGTGTATGTGTGTGTTGTGAGGGGAAAATGAAAGAGGGACCTTAACCTTTCTGATTTGATACTTGTGTTTCTGTAAGATTTCACACTTTTGAATGGACTCTCCTGTGTTTAGCCTAGCTTATAATGTTCCTTATAATTGATACTTCTAATGCAGTGTGAATTCATTCTTTCTGTTTGACACTAATCTAGTTCTTAAAGTTCTTATTATTTGATACGTCTGTTTCAATAACTAATGTTCCGATGGCAAATCATGTGTTGTATGACGTTAGAAATGTTCCTAATGTCCTTGATTCTTAAATAACCCATTGTATTGACCAAGTCATGTGTATGTGCAGAGAGGGTGTAATGATACAATGATACAATGAGATTATGATACTGTGTGAGGTATAAATGTGTGTGTGAGAAACAACTGATAGTCTCTTGGGTGCACAGACTTTGTCTCTGTATCCTGATTGCCTAATGCATATGAGACCTCTCTGCGCAGATTAATAAACTACTAACGAGAAAGACAAACCTTATTTCAGACTTTTGACAGACATTTAAGCTAAAAATTCTTCCACAGTTTGTGTGGGAACTGGCAGGAGGAAAAAAATAAATGAACAAATAGATAAATAAATAAATTAATTAAAATGAATAAATAAGTGAAATAGGAACGTGGGTGCCAGTCAGCTACTAAAAGCTAGTGGTGAAAGAAAGGAGAAGAGAGAGAAAGGAGAAGAGGAGGAGAGGAGGAGAGGAGAAGAGGGATGTGTACGGCGTGTGGGTGAAAAGCGCTGATTTCCTTATCTGCACCACCGGCCGGCGGCCGCGATTAGCCAAGTGGCTCTCTCTCTCTCTGCCGCGTGTCCTTCTGCCGCTGCCAGCCTGCGCTCGGGGGCCAGTAGTGGGCCGTGTCGCACGTGCGCTCACAGGGAAGGAGGAGGAAGCGGGATGGCACTGGTCGCGCCTGCATCCTAGATTCCACCGCTACGGCAGCAGGTGCTGGGCACTGATTAAACAGCCTCCAGCCAGTGCCTACACGGGGCACACCTTGAGCTGAGCTGCCAGCGCCGTGATTGGCACCTTCAACAGCAAGACCTCTATAAATGGGATGGAGGGCTTTAGGGTTTCTTTATCTGAGGGGGTGAGAGCGGACCCAAGTTTAGAATTTTGTGTATTTATTTATTTACTTATTTATTCAAGTGTATTTTTTTATCTACTTGCTTACTTTCTTATGTAGGAAAGATGTAATCTTTAAGGACATAAATGCAAAATGTACACTCTCATAAAATACACAGGTGTGTACACACACACACACACACACACACACACACACACACACACACACACATACTGTACACACACACACACACAGACAGACACACACACACATATACTGTTCACACACACACACACACACACACACAACCAAACCACATACAAACGCCTCATCAACCAGCCATGTTCACTTATGTTGCAACTGAAAACCTGTTGTATGGGTTGTTGTCTGTTAACAGGTGTGACCTACAGGAGTGTTACATTTGAATCTACACCGGTAGTGTGACAGTGTGTGTTCGTGGCGTTGGACAAATTAAGCAGCTCTACTTACCACTTAACATAGCTTTCACACACACACACAGACACACTCACACGCACACAGAGACACTACCCCCTCCCCTCCCAGCCTCTCTGTCCAGGAATGTGTCTACAATGCATGCCACCACCCTCTTGTCACCAAACTTTGTCTAAGGATCCCAGTAATGACAGAGCAGCCTCCTCATGCGTGCTATTGGGCTTTCTGCTGTGGGCTGCTTGGCATCTAAAAAGAGTTGTAAGTCGCTTTGGTTAAAAGCACATAGTCTATGTGTCTTTACAGGGTAATCACAGGGTAATCAGATCACACCTTGTTATCACACACATACAGTATCTAATATGACATCTAAAATGGTTCTAGAGTGCACAGTGTTTGATGCCATGGAGGGAAGGGTGGGGTAAATCAAGGATGAAATTCTTACTGTAAATCTTGCATAATCTGAGAGTGAAGTAATGTTGGTTCTTACAGTTTGTGATATCGTATAACAGATTATTTCACAGCACAGTATTTCATCCTGTCCCGTTACCCGTTATCTTATCTCTGTCTGGGCGGGCACATTATAAGTATATAAGTATAAATGGACGTCATTTTTCACATAACCGAGCTGTCCATTCATTGTAAACGGAGAAGCACCATGGCCTAATAAATAGCTAAGATATGGACCACAGGAATGGCTATGATGCTATCAGCACTCATGCACATTTTGAAATGACACTGTACGTGCGGGCTGACATTTTGATGTGTGAAATGGGCAGGTGTGTGATATCTGAGAAACATACACACACACACACACTTTCTTCACGTTCTGTTGGCTTGTATTTAGCCTAAGGATGATCTGCGCTCAATACTGGTATTACAGGTTTTTTTTCTCTAAAGACAGCTGTAGTGTTATAGTGTGTGTGTATGTGTGTGTGTGTGTGTGTGTGTGGAAGAGAGAGAGAGAGAGAAAGAGAGAAAGAGCTATATGCAGGTAGAGAGCTTTTTGGGAGGGTGTTTTCATGCGTGTTGTAAACAGAGTTCAAAAATACAGTATTTTATTGCAAGCAACACACACATGAGCAACACACATATGAGCATGGTGTGCTCAGGTGTGGAGGGAAATGCAAGCCTACCTCTGAAGCCAAACTCATGGCCTTTTTATCCACGTCCACTCAGGTGTGGACATAGGAGGGATATAGGAGTGGGCATGTGTGCGAGTATATTTGTGTGTGTGTGTGTGTGTGTGTGTGTGCGTGCGTGCGTGTGTGTGTGTGTATGTGCACGGGCAGGAAAGTGCATATCCGTTGGCATTTTTGGTGTGTTTGGTCAGGTTATGGGCCTGTGCATGTCCTATTTTTCTCGCCAAGAAAGTAGTTCAAAACAGGATGAGTGCTTCTTCTGCAATCTTCATCTTATAACTCAGTTCCTAGAAGAGAGCAGCAGTGGTATCTCAGGTTCAGCAATCAAACATCAAAATTCACCTCTCTTCAGATTAACACACACACACACACACACACACACACACACAGGACATGAAGAGAGGGGGTTACAGGCTAAAAAGTTGATTCATTTTGTTAAATGGCCTGAGGGAAAGAGGGCTTCTCACTGTTGCCAATTGTGTGTGTGTGTGACTGTGCATGTATGTGTGTGTGTTTGTGTGTGTGTGCGTGTGTGTGTTTGTATGTGTGTGTGTGTGTGTCTGTGTTTGTGCATGTCTGCATATGCATACGCATACGCTCTATGCAAATTACACAGAGGTACTTTTAAAAAAAGGTTCACATTTTAAGAGAGTTGTGAAGTAAATAACATTATATGTACAGGCATGTACAGTATGGATCTTTTAAATACTGTAAGTGCTTGGCTTCCATGTTAGACTCCTGAACTAGATTTGCAGGTTGCAGCTACTGTTTCATTTGTCTTTTGGAAGGTGCATTTGTCACATGAGTTGACACACTGTGTTTCACAAACATGCTGAACATGTTTGTGGAGTTAATGTTGCATTCATGTGATTTCCTATTTGTTTTGGCAGTGAAGAATAGTGATGAAAGACTTTTGGCTTCTTATTGATTCCCTCACACGCACATAGATTAGGCTCCACTCTTTTAGATGGACAGGTTGTAACCGCGCAAACACACACATCAAAGGTACACAGTTGTAAAAATGCACACACATAAAAAAAGATAGCTATGATTTTCGTGTTTGTGTGTGTGTGTGTGTACGGTGTGTGTGTGTGTGTGTGTGCGTGTGTGTGTGTGTGTGTGTGTGTGTGTGTGTGTTCGTGTCCATGTGCGCGTGCACGCACACATGTGAGAGAGACAGAGAGAGATTCCACATGAAATTCCAATGAACTCATAAATTGTATTCATGCACATGAGTGATGTAGGGTTAACAAGACAATTATCTGCAGAGACAGGATCTTGTTTCGCGAGTCATGTGTGCACATATGTTTATAACTAAGTATGAGAGATATAAATACAGCTTCAATCGTGCTGGTCATTAAAGTGCTACAGGTGCCACAAGGATTGATTGTGTGAATGGATACATAATAATTTACAGTCTATGAACAACAGGTGTAGGCTGACATCCAACAGGATAATAAAGAACAGTATGTCTATTTGGTGAAGGCATACAGACCTCCACGTTCTGCTTTACATTCCCAGTTCCAAGTGATGTGGAATTGTGGTTCTGCTTGTAAATGTTTTCTTGTTTATTGTCTTTTAAGCTTTCCAGCTTGTTTTCGTTTTCCCTTTTTTGTGTGTTTCTCCCCCACACTCAATTTTACTGCGTTGTGATCAAAGCCGCCCGTCTGACACAAGATGCCCAGTGAGAAGCACAGAGAATATGAGGGGGATTGGGCGAGGAGCAGTGGGAACATGCTGCCGTGGACGAATCGCCAGGAGAGGCTATCTATCTGTCATCTGGCTGGGGAGATATTTGTTTGCCGATTTACAAGCTCAGACGAGAGCACCTGAACTGCTGAACTAGTTGTATGTATCTTGTTACTTTTTTTCCTCTGAATCCAGCAGGCGTCTGATGCCGGGGTGAGTCCGACCTCTAAATGAAATACTTCCCTGACCTCCAGCATGTTGAGGTTGAGCTGGGTTTTTTTTTTTTTTTTTTCGGTGAGGTTTATCAGCATGTGGAAAGCGTCAGCTGTATATTTTCTGTTCAGAGTGCAGGACAATTATTCATGCGCTCCAGGCTGCATTATTCTGTTGTTTTTATTGGCAAGGCCCAACACCATGAGATCAAGGCTGTTAGAGGCAGCAGTCTAAGGTCACCTACACACTCATTCTGTGTTAGTATACAAATCTCTCTCTCTTTACTGCTGGATCTGAAATGAGATTATAGCTGGGCTTAGTGTGATCCAGTGCACCAAGCCTCGTCGGTCCTCTTCTGGCTACTTAAATGGAGCCAAGTCCAGGAGTGTATCAGGATCTGGTGAGGTGCCAGATCCAGACGAGGCGTTCCCACTGGAGTCAGCCGCTATCTAGAAATGTGTGAATAACTGACGGTTTGGTATGTGTGTTATCAAATTTGTGGTTTCATTTGTGGATTTGTGTGTGTATGTGTGTGTTTATGTGCATTTGTGTGTGTAAGTGTGTGTGTGTGTGTGTGTGTGTGTGTGTGTGTGTGTGTTTGTGTGTGCGTGTGTGTGTCAGTGTGCTTTTCTTTTGCTTTTGTGTGTGTGTGTGTGTGTTTACTTTCATGTCTGTGGTTATGTTTTTCATGAGTGTGTGTGTGTGTCTGTGGGTTTTTTTGTGTGTGTGTGTGTGTGTGTGTGTGTGTGTGTCTTTGTGATGAACCTCTGATCCTCCCAGGTGAGCACATTTGTGGCCTCTCACAAAGGTTCTCATTCAGTGAAAGCTCTTGGATCATATGAGGACGTCTGTGTCCCGATGGTTTCTTGAGCTGTTGAGTTGCCCAGCCCTAGGCTGTCCATATGGCATTGTTTGCGCAGTAGTGAGTTGATGCCTGGCAGGTGGGCTGTGTACAGTGTGTGTGTGTGTGTGTGTGTGTGTGTGTGTGTGTGTGTGTGTGTGTGTGTGTGTGTGTGTGTGTGTGTGTGTGTGTGTGTGTGTGTGTGTGTGTGTGTGTGTGTGTGTGTGTGCGTGCGTTGGCATCCCGTGTGTGTACACCACCAATTTCACTAATGTATCTATGTTGATCTTGACATGCTCATGCTTGGCATATTTCAGAACCTTCTCTTAGCACCTCCGAGGATTTGAATGCCACCCAGCTGACGGGAGAGACAGAAAAAACAAAACATTGAAGAGGAGGACAGAAAGCAAACAATACTATGTACACACAAACTGTTTAAAGCTTTGACATGACAAGCTTATTACTGTGTGCATGCATGCATATGGAGAAACCCTAGTTTCAGCCTCGTGTGTGCATCTGTGAGGACTAAAAGGGCTTTGGGAATTAAGACGATAGTCTTTTTCCTCTCTAAGAGGATTTAGTCAGCTGCTGCAATGCACTGGGCTGTCAGTAATCAAAGCAGTACAAATGCTGTGCCAAGATGCTAAGAATGGCAACCACCTGCACTCGTGTTAGTGTTTTTTAATCACAGCAAACACCTAGGAGTCACATTTAAGTGCTGGGTTGTGCTCTGTGTTTTGTAGTGGAGCCGTAAAGGACAAACAAGTCGCCAGGCGGAGGAGTTATGCTAACTACAGGTCTGGAGTGAGGGTGTCATGGCAGACTTAAGCAGGGCAAGCATTCCTGCTCTTCCTCATCCCTTCATTAATGGACTGTGAATAGCCCCCGATCTGGCTTTATCAGGCTCATTCTCGAAGGCTTACCAAGCCTCTTCTCAGGGAGAGAGGCTTTGCAGACATATGTCTCTGCTCTGGAGTGCTTCAAACTCTTTCTCGCTCTCTCTCTCTCTCTATCTATCTCTCTCTATTCTCTCTCTCTATCTAACTCTATCTCTCTCTCTCTAGTCTCTCTCTCTTTTCCTTTCTCTCTCTGCAGGCTAGGCAGAGTGACGGGGTGTGTGAGAGGTGTTCCTGAAACACACACACACACACGCACACACACTCACACAAACGCTTTGCCCGGAGGGGTGTAAGAGGGAGGTGGAGGGAGGGGAACACTTTTTTAGTTCCATGTGCGTGTGTGAGACTAGTGTGGAGTGAGTTTGTCTCTCCTGCTGAGGACCACATTTTTAATTGAACCATGGATATTTCTCTTGTCGTGACACTGAAAATTACACAACAGTAAGTACACATTTACATGCATTTTGGCTATGCCTTTTTTAATGATTATGCGTTCAGCAGTGTGTAACAAAGTTAGCTAGCAGAGTAGCATTCTGTGACAGTAGTTTTTGAAGTAAGTTGTGGCCAGCTTGTGGTCTCTAACAGCGGGCTCTGAGAAGACAATCCCTTGGATTTACACACTAAACAACAGGCCATGTGGTCAGCTAGGAGTACCCTGTCTCAGATTAGAAAAGAAGAATCCCCTCTTATGCATGTGTAGTTGTTTTTTTAATGCTTTTGTCTGATCCTTCTGCATTCGATGTTTGTGAAGGTACTGTGATTTCTTTAATTTAGACATCAGATTTTTGGCTTGTATTTACTAGTAAGAATCTTCTTTGACAGAGAGAAAAGGTCTGTTGAAGTAGTGTCCTTGAAAACTGATGTGCAAACGTGTCTGTTTGAGAAGTAAACTCAACATCACATGGTGCTCTTGTCTGCTGTATACAATGCTAAGTCCCTTTCATCTGTCACCTAAGTCAAGCATGGCCCCGTAAAAGTGATTTGCTAACAATCACTCCCTCTTTTGCATGCTTCTCTGACTTTCTCTATTTCTCTGACTTCCTTTCTCTTTCTCTCCCTCTCTGTTTTTATTTATTTTTGTCTGCCCCACTTCATTATTATTAAAGTAAAGATACAGATTAATGATACTGAATGCACTATTGGATAACCAACTTTATCCCCTCAGTTTTTATCTAGTCTACCCTGTACCATGTGAACCCCACTGGATTCTATGGTATTCTATTCCATTCTATTTTTTCCACCATTCTATTGTATTCTACTGTTCTACCATCTATTCTGCTGAGGATTCTGGAATCTCTACTTTGTTACTAATTGATTGGAATGATTAAAGGGCTCCAGTTGACTGAGCTATTTTGATTAATTGTTGTGTTGTTCATTTGGTATATCAGGGTTGTCATCCAACTATAAAACCATACACTTGATTTGCTACCTTTGAAGTTTTGCTGCTACTTCCTTGAACAGGATATGAAATGTGCTACCTTTGAAGTTGACATTGTTTTGTTTACATATTATTATAATTTTACTACTTTCATTACATATGTTTACAATACTTAGATTTGTCTGTAGACAACTTCACCACACTACCACAGAAGTGTCATTCTATTTTGAACATTGTCAGTGGTGTAAAATAGTTTGTTTTTGACGTGAGTGTATGCCCGGTTCGCCTTCACTGTAAGACAATGGTGTTAATGCAAACAACGTTCTTGCTCAAAACTCCACCAATTAATGTAATTATGCTCTCAAACTACATTTTGAACCTGTTAGCTTCTGAAATAGACCTTAGGTTGTTTTTGCTCCGGAACATTCCTTTAATGATGAGCCTCTGTGTTTATTGGACTTCCTATAACACAATTCACTTTGTGGATATTACCCTACACATGTAACCCATTTCAGCTTTTCCTTTGTGCCTTGTGCCAGTATTTGGCCTTCTCTGAGAAAAGGCTGCTTTCCATTTGCAAAATGTCATGAGTCCTGTGTGGCCTTTCACTTTGACTGGAAACATCTACTGGTTTTAGAGACCTTTCAAAAAATCCTCCCCAGCCCTGTTTTTAAGGAGCAGCTAATGGCTGAGGGGACGGACGTGCCAAACACTAGGGTCGGGCCTTTTAAGTGTAACCTCTGGCTACTGCTGTCTGGGCCGTAGGACGCGCTTTGTAGTAGGGAGATGCAGGCAGGTGCGGCCCTTTGTTGCTGCACGTCATGTGACTGAGCGATTAAGTGTGGTATGAACCTTCGGCATGCTGGCACTGGGCAAGCATTTAGTCACTCAACCACAGACAATACCTGTTAATCTGGCATTATCTGCCAAATAATCCTAATGCACAGGATATATATTGTTTTAAAAACAGTTTCCCTTGTCTGCCAGTTGTTGTTGTTTGTTGAAAATGATATGAGTTCTAGTTTTTTTGTTTGGCATTTATGTGAAAAACTCGATAACACTTTACTTGACTGTATCGATATAAGAGTGACATAACACTTTCATGAACACATGACACTGTCATGACACATGAACCCTAACCCTAATCCTAACCTCTAACCCTAATCCTAACCCTAAACCTAACCCTAACTCTAATCCTAACCCTAACTTGTTATGACAAAAACCGAATGACACTTAATGACAGAAGCGTTTTGTCATAAACTTTATGCCATTGTTTATGACATGTTCATGACAGTGTCATGTCACTCTTATGTCGATACTGTCAAGTAAAGTGTAACCAAAAACTCTGATCTAAAGATCTAATAGTACTGAACAGTTTAAAGAAAGGCCAGAGGACTAAAAGGAACATTGTATTCTGTGTATAAGTATAAGTACTCTTTTGATCTCGTGAGGGAAATTTGGTCTCTGCATTTATACCAATCCGTGAATTAGTGAAACACACTCAGCATGCAGTGAATACACAGTGAGGTGAAGCACACACTAATCCCGGCGCAGTGAGCTGCCTGCATCAACAGCGGCGCTCGGGGAGCAGTGAGGGGTTAGGTGCCTTCCTCAAGGGCACTTCAGCCGTGCCTACTGGTCGGGGTTCGAACCCCCGACAACCCTCTGGTTTCAAGTCTGAAGCAATAACCAGTAGGCCACGGCTGCCACTTTCTGTGTATTGACAAAGCACTCATTGATGTGTTGGAAACTTAAAGGAAAACTCTACATAAGAACAACCTGCAGTCTATTATTGGATGATAATGAGTGTATATTTTGTTGGAGACCAAAACAACATTGCAGTTTTGAGTAAGACTGGAATATTAATTTACAACGAAATGGTAGCATAGCCTTTGGTGACAGCTTTGCTTTGCTGATTTACTGCTAAGTAAGTCACCATTTTAAGCCATTAACTAGGCTGCATAGGGTCTCTGCAGACAAATTGAAGTATTTTTACCTGTATGAAAGGGTATAAAAAAGACTGTCAGTCATTGCATTGCCTTGATGTTATTGCAGTTGCTGTCTCTTGTGAGAAGAGAGTGCATATAAGCCAAACTCTCCTCCTTTTGTTTCCATTGGCAGTAGCTTGTGCTGTATTCGGTAATCAACTTGTATGGACTTTTCTCAGCCAGATGGCAACAACCAAAAGGATTTTAGTACTGCACAATACCCTTTCTGTACTCTTACAAATGATTGTTTAGAGTATGGACCCTCTCCACAGTACCACAGATGATATGTTTTTAGAGAGTATGGACCCTCTCCACAGTATCACAGATTGATATTTTGAGCCTTGTCAGTGCCTTTAAAGCTGCAGTTGGCAAGATTTGTTTGATCATATTTATCCAAAAAAATCCCCGGGTTGTTCTTAGACCATAGTTGTCTTTTAATTCAGTTTCAAGCTATTTCCAGCAATCATGAATCACACCTGGCAAAGGAACTACACCATAAAGTACAACAAAATTCTGCTCCATATTATTGCAATCATCATCAGTCTTCTTAATTGAGAATTGTTTTGGACCCTAGAGGTGCAACCAGTGGTTGAAATAAACATTATATTAAACGTTTCAAAAGTGCTGTAAACACATGTTTCTTGTCAACAAAGGTTTTAAATGTTGTTGTTTACCAGTATTCTTAAAGAGTGTTGTGATCAGCACAGCCATTGGTTGTGTACAAAATTGTTTTAGCAGCGCTCCTCAGTCTGTCATCACATAAAGCCCTCCCCATATTTCAGACACATTTCAACCCGTTTCAATGGGAGAGTGAGCAGATGGATCTGTCAGAGCAAATGCAAAGACTCTCAGACTCATCTTGCTGCCGGTCTATGATTACATGGTAAAAACGGCAAAACTGTTTAAAGCTGCTTCTGAAAAGAAAACCCACTCAACACCAGCTGCATGACCAAATAGCTGTAATATTACAGGGAGGCATTAAGAAGCAATAAGTAACATGTCATTCATTTCCCATTTCCTTGCAGCTCTGATGTTTGTTAACCTAAGCCATCATTGGAGCAGTTAAGAGGCCACAGCATTGAAGCAAGATTTGTCCCTCCTGTCACGTCACCCTCATATCGTCAGCTCCGTCACAGTGTGGGTGATGAGGCCGCTGTGGGGTCGTTGCCTGGGCCTCCTCCTGGCCTTGTCGTCCACCGTCTTTGGGCTCCACATCCCCCTAGAGGGTGAGTGTGTGTGTGTGTGTGTGTGTGTGTGTGTGTGTGTGTGTGTGTGTGTGTGTGTGTGTGTGTGTCTACACTCACATTTGTGAGACAGAGGGTGTCATTCTGTTGGAATGTGTTGTTTGTGTGTGTCTGTGTAAGTGTGTGTCTACTATGTCTCTGTCTGTTTGTGTTTGTGTGTGTGTGTGTCTGCACTCACATTCTCCATGAATCCTCACTCTGGCATGTCCTCTTGGTAGATGCTCAGTAGCTCAGTAGCACACGCAGTCCCCTGGCAGACCCAATACAATTCAGTGTGCTGTAGTGGACTGCTGTCATTCCCAACATCTCCCAATTCCTCCAAGTGCTGGATTTATCTGTATCTAATGTCTCTCCTCCAGGGCTCTGGTCCTTCCTGCATCCACTGTATCCATCTCTGCCACTCTGTAACAATTATTCTCCAACCAGACCAACCAACCAGCATTCCATCCGCTCTTTGACTGTTCTCGTTTCTCATTTTTCCTTTTTTTTTTCCAGTGGAACAGCTGCCAACCATCACGGCAAAGGCGCCCAGCTTCTTGATTGCCTTCCCGTTTGATGAGAGTTTCACTCTGAAGTGCGAAGCCAAAGGCAACCCGCAGCCAGCGTGAGTGCAACACTGCATACTACACAAGTGCTACCGTCACTGTATAAGATTTACACTCACTCGGTTAACACATACCACTGGGAGAATGAACTGTCCTGGACAGGGGCATATACAGTATATATGACATACAGTATTTGCCATATACTACAGTACTAAGACATATCCATATTTGTTTTGTTTTACTACATCAATGAGAAACCAGTCAGATTGACTGATAAGAGAGTTTATATATGCTATATGGCATATTACTATTTCTGTTGTGTCTCCAAGTCAGTGAGAAAAAAATCTATTTTTTTTAACCCGTGGCAGATACCGATGGACAAGAGACGGGCAGCACTTTGACCCACGGCGCGATCCTCGGCTTCAGACGCACCCGAACTCTGGGACCTTTGTGATCCCCAACAATAAACACACCTATGAATACCGTGGGAAGTACCGATGCTACGCGTCCAACGAACTAGGAACTGCCATAACAGAGGAGACCCAGTTTATTGTACCCAGTGAGTGGAGCAGCATTGCTACAGCTGAAGCATGCAGGGTTATTTATTTCAAGGTTATAGTATGAAAAAATGACTCTAGAAGTGCCATAGCAAAGATGCCATAACAAAGACTTTTCTCAATTGTCAAGTACATCCTTAGCATTTTTATTATAAGTTATAGAAGATTTCTTTGGCTTGTAGTCACATTCTCCAGGGCCATAGAAACAGCAACAAAGGGCTCAAAATAGACAGACAGGACCGTGATAAAGCACACACTATGCCCCCATAAGTGCTTGGAAGCACTCATAATAAGATGCGAGTGAACCACTTTACCATTGAGCTATTAATGCACTTTGAGCACTTGAAGATAGTTTCCTTGACTTTGTTTTGCCCATGCATAGATGCCCCGAAATTTCCCAAAGAGAAGCTGCCGGCTGTGGTGGTTGAAGAGGGCAAGTCCATTGTTCTGGAGTGCAACCCCCCTGAAGGTATCCCCCCACGCCATATCTACTGGATGACTAACGGTGAGGGCCTACTACAGTACACACGATGCAATCATTACAGCTGTTTTATTCAGTGGATGGTTCAAAGATGCAGTATGACTTGAAAAAGATAGCATCCAATAAAAAGCTGGTGTTCAGAAAAAAGACCAGAAGAACAGAAAAAAATGCAAAACTGGTGCACTGCTCTTTCCTAAGAAAACTCTATTACTTGTGACACCAAAAGGGTGATGTTTTGAGTCAAAGTGCATTTGGTACGAGTAACACATTTTTCTAAGGGAAGAGCAAAATGCCAGTTTTTGTGTTTTTCTGATAAAACCACTTTCCTGTCACTCAAACTAAACTAGACTATACACGACTGTTCTCTTTCATCTGGATGACCACTGGTGAGCAGCACCCACATCAGTCTAACCACAACAACATGGAAAAGGGTTTTTCAGTGGATACTATGCAAGAATCAGACAATCAGACAAATCATTCTCCAGCATAAGCTTATACTATCTGGGCTGGATGTTTTATCTGGTTTCTCAATGCTTAGTGTAACAAAATCAGGAAGACTATGCAGATTTTATCTAATGTGACTTGAGTTACAGGTAAGGTTGGTATAATGGTATAATGTTATAATGTAAGGTATAATGTTGTCTGTTTGTGTGCTCTGTGGGAATTACTCTATGATCTTAGTGTTGATTCTGCCTTGCTCAACCTGTTGACCTACAGGTAAATGTTCGACAGCGGATTTACAAGGATCAACATATTTTCCTAACAGACACACTACTCTACAACGTGAACTAGCCTGAGTGTAGCAATGCAATAATAATCACAAACACAATATGCTAAAACAAATTAATATAATCTAATGCATATTTGCTGCCCCATTTTGAATGCTGAAAAGCACAGACTCATCTCTGGACAAAGCTCTCAGAGCTTAGAATTATTTGGGTCAGCTGTGTGTGCTAGACACTGTTCTCCCTGTTGCTGTCCTCTTTGGCAGTGCTGCAATCAGAGAATGCCCAGACCTTGGCCCTCTTTCAGCTGGCCAACAAGTGATAAGGTGTCGTCCGTCGTCGCTGGTCAGGCCTGCTCGCTCCCGGCCTGAAATGTTCTCGCTCATTAAGACCTGAGTCATGGTCAGGATACAAATACAATACAGACTGTGACACACACTGTGGAGAAATAAATGGGGATGTGAAATGGTTTGCTTGTTGAAAAGTATTTGTCTCTGTGTGTGGGGTGGTGTGTGTGGGGGGGGGGGGTTGTGAGGGAGCTTAAGTATATATTCATATCAAATAATTGAAAGTTTATCAAGAGCTTCTTCAACAGCTTCTGCAGATGAGGCCTAATGGAACTTTTTTTGAAAGTTATGTGCCGTGAATAATTGCCATGGCAACCAGAGTTGACCATGAAAACCGACTACTAGGAGGCAGAGGCATTGTCATGAGTGAATGGGCTAGTTTGCGTCTCAGACGGGACTTTTGGTGAGAGGGAGCAATCCAGGGCAGTCTGAGCCTTTTGGTCCACAGGAAAAATAGGCATAAAAGCCTCATCCTCACAGGCAGTAGTGCCCTTTCTCTGTACAGAAGGGCCTCTTGTGACCCCTGTTTAAAGACAGACTGTGGAAATAAATTCCCTCTTTTTGATGTATTTTTAAGAGCAATTCTTGTTATAGTCTCAAATTCATATGGTGATGTGAAAGACGAATCAACACACCTGTGGTTCCCACAAGCCAGGCAATGCATTAGTGTGTTGGAGGGGGACGAAACACCCAGCACCACATTGCCAACAATATCTTTGAAAGATGCCAGTTGGCATGCTGGCAAGACTTAATCTGGGTGCCAGCTGGGACTTTGTAAGGTTTTTGCATTCTGTTAAGGTAGTTACATGTAGCTCAGTAGTTCTAGACCAAAACTCCTCCTAATGATGATTTAAAATGGAGGGGGAGGGGCATGGCATTATGGATGGCCACAACAGCTCATGTGAATCCTCTCTCTCTCTCTCTCTCTCTCTCTCTATATATATATATATATATATATATATATATATATATATATATATATATATATATATATATATATATATATAAATATAAAGATATTTAACATTTTTCTCTCTCTCACTCTCCTCAGGGCTGCATCATATTGACCAGGATGAGAGGGTGTCCATGGGTCTGAACGGTAACCTCTACTTCTCCAATGCCGTGGTGAAGGACAGTCGCCGTGACTACTGCTGCTTTGCCGCCTTCACCACGATACGCACCATCGTGCAGAAGACAGCCATGTCTCTAGTGGTCAAGCCCAGTGAGTAGGCTCATGACAGGCCCAGGGGGGATCAGAGGGTTAGCTTCAGCTAGTTAGCATCCCAGTTGGTCACTACCCTCGTAAAAAATGGTCTCTGACGTGCTCACTTCCAACCACATTTTCACAAACAAACCAATTAGGTTGCACATTACAGGTGGACACAAAGGTATATTTTCTGTGTATATTGGTTGATGAACTAGTCATTTCCTGCTAAAAGGATCAGCCAATCCACATGGACAACATAACTTATGACCATCTGTAATTCGGCACCTAATTGGCTTGTTTGTGAAAATGTGGTTAGAAGTGAGTAAATCTTGGATGCCATTTTTAAAGACTTTTGGCTGAAATAGCTAGCATGGGCCATTGAAGTTAATGGGGGATGTACTTCCTCGCCTTCTCCAGTTCTATATAATACCTCCATGGTCAGGCCATGTACCCCTCAACTACATATGGCTGAGATTGTAGCGTTGCATTGCAGATATGCAATGGAAATGTTCACAACTCTCTCTCCCATGTTTCAGTAAAAGGTGATGCCGAGTTGGAGGAAGGCAAAAGCACAGGTAAGTATTGTTTAAGCTTAATGACCCAGAAATGCATAAAGTAGTTATTTCAAGCAAGAGTTTATTAACTTGCATGCCTATATACACATGCACACTCACACACACACACACACACACACACACACACACACACACACACACACACACACACACACACACACACACACACACACACACACACACACAGGCCACACATTGCACATACATAGTCTTAACACTTGTGTGAATCCTTCCTAATGATTTGTGGTGAATGGGTTCCTTAGAACGCGAGCCCAGCCTACTGCTGCCCCCTAGTGACCAGTCAGAGGTGCACCTGGTGAAGGGAGACGAGTTGGAGCTCGAGTGCATTGCTGAGGGACTGTGAGTAGCCTGCCTAAAGTTTTTCTTTCTATGTTCAGTCACGGCGCCGCCACTGCTGCAGTTGACTCTAAGATATTACATTTACATGAACATACAGCCTGTACAGTAACTGATGAGTGGCTCCTTGTGTGTGTGTGTGTGTGTGTGTGTGTGTGTGTGTGTGTGTGTGTGTGTGTGTGTACTGTATGTGTGTAGTCTTGTGTGCACTTGTAAATGGCTTTATGTACTGTGCTGCAAAGGAATGTACAACTATTCCACAGTGCAAATGCAGTCTATTACCCATTTGAAACACAATAGTTGTTTATTTAAGCTAATAAGCCCTGAGAGGCCGTAGGTTACACTGATTTTAGAACAGCTAGAGGCGTTGTTAGGCACGACACGCTAGAGTTCTTCCGCCAAGAAATATATTTCCTCTACCTGAATGGTTGCCGAGCAACTTTGAGACGCAGCTACTTTAACTTTTGTATCAAGTTATGGTAGCGCAATAATATAGAATGAGATGCAGTCAAGGTGTATGTTTGTGCTGGATTTTACAACAGCATCGAACACGATTCAGCCAGTCATAATCAAGGACTGGAACTATCCATTTTAGAAAGTAATAGTAATAACAAACACTTCAGTTCAAGGAGTCAATCATCACCTGCCTTTCATTCACCATGAACAGACACAGCGAATGAATGATCTTCATATCGACTCTTATTTTATAAACATGCATGAGGTATTTTATTGTAGTAAATGTCATTCTATATTTGATTGGTGGGGTGTTTGTTGCCTATGCACACCAGACCCACTCCCTTGTATGAGTGGACCAAACTGGGCGAGAAACTACCCGAGAGGACCAACATAAAGAATTTTGGGAAGCTGCTGACCTTGGCTAAAGTGAAGGAAGAGGACGATGGAGTGTACAAGTGCACAGCAAAGAACAGTCTGGGAGAGAAGTCCCACTTATTCAGGGTGTCTGTTGAAGGTGAGAGGGTCAGACAAACTTCTATACGAGTCCTAATTGAAATGATTGAAGGATTGCTAAATTTAGATTGGATAGGATTGGATAGTCTTTAATATCCCCTATTGGCAATTTGGATTACAGCAAGTATCCAGCACAAATACACTCAATTAACATAAAACACAAGATAATAAATAAGAACATAATACACATATTCAAAATTGTAGTATGATTCAGCAAGATTGTAATATGTTTCAGTCTGGATGTAAACCCAGAATGAATGTAAACAAACACTTAGCATACAGTCTCACAGAATTAATCTGAGCTATTGGCATGTTTTTTTTTTGCTGGGTATTGTGTGCTTATATTTATTTCTTAAGACTAAATAGTTGAACAGACAATGCTTCTTCTTTTAAGGAATTTTTTTGGAACAGGAAGCATATTTGATGTTGTAGTTACTGATAATAAACTTGTGGTCTTATATATATCCTCAGAGCCACCTCGCTGGGCCGAGCGGACTCCCCAGGATCAGCTGGTCACCATCGGGTCGGACGTGCAGATCAAGTGTGCCACCGCTGGCAGACCCAGGCCCACTGTCACCTGGAGGATCAATGGACAGCTCATTGGAGGTATGTGGCTGACTGAAAACAGACAAACAGAGCCAGCGATGAGACAAAACACAGTTAGTTTTTGCTCCTCACCAGCACGGTCCAGTGCAGATAAACAGAGACAGAGGGCAGTGATGAGAGTCTGGAGGACTGTGAGAAAAGCCAACCTAGTCCAACTATGCCACCCTGGAGTTGTTGTAAACAACTGACCCAATGATCCTCATTTTATAATACCTGACGAAGATCTGTGACAAGGAAACGTTGCTATGAATGAAAGTTTCTGGAAGCGTCTAATGTGCAGATCCTTCCTTTGATTTGAGTTTTGATCTAGCACCTGTTGAAGTTATTGGATGTGTGTTCCCTGTAGTCTGTTTTTTCTCAAACAATTGACCCCATCCTTATAACTGATGAGTAATTGAAACTAATAGTCCATCTATGTTTTAAGATCCCAAAGGTTATTGGCACAAATCTTAGAGTTGTACAACTACTCAGAAAAAAAGCCAATCAAACCATGTTATTGTTCTTTTGATTTTTTTTCATCACCACCACAGAAAAAAAGGGTACATGGCAAAAACGTGTAATTGATCTTGCATTTCTGCTTATCACATCAGACAGAAAGAGATGTGAGAATAACAGATGATAAGTCTTTGATTTTGCTCATCAGGGGGCCACTACTGTGTCCAGGCTCTGACACTGATAGCCTTGGTCACCCCACAGCAAATTGGACTGATTCTCCGTCTGTTTCAAGTCTCTCACCCGCCCTTCACTCTTCTGTGCTTTCTCCTCTGTCTTTTTGTGCTCAGATATGACCGTGCCTAACGGGCGAGTGTTTGATGACACTATTATGCTGCACCAGGTCCAGCGCAGCGACACTGCTGTCTACCAATGTCAGGCCTCCAACCGCCACGGCTCCATCATGGCCAACGTCAACCTCATGGTGCTCAGTAAGTGTCTGGTCAGAGGTGGCCGAGCAGGGGGGGTGGACGGGAGAGATAGGGAGCCTTCAGTCGGCTCATTCGATGGCTTGCAATGTCGTGAAAGGTCCCAGAGTTTGGGTGATATATTACAGATAGCTGTGAAGTTGTTCTGGAATGTGTGGATAGGGTGTTTGTCTCTGATGATTCTTTTGGGTAACACTTTACTTGGCTAGTCCGCCCACAGAGTCTTCAACAGATCATCTGTTAAGATTCAATCCAATCCGTGAATTAGTGAAACACACTCAGCACACAGTGAACACACAGTGAGGTGAAGCACACAATAATCCCGGCGCAGTGAGCTGCCTGCAACAACAGCGGCGCTCGGGGAGCAGTGAGGGGTTTCAGTGCCTTGCTCAAGGGCACTTCAGTCGTGCCTATACTGGTCGGGGTTCGAACCGGCAACCCTCCGGTTACAAGTCTGAAGCGCTAACCAGTAGGCCACGGCTGCCTGAACATCACCAATCTAGCCAAATCCAAGCCCTAACCTAAACCTTAACCATAAATTGTAATTAACAGAGAGTCAACAGATACTTTGTTGATAATCTGAGCATCTGTAGATAGTCTGAAGGCGGATTCTCCAAGTAAAATGTTGCTACATGTAGATGCCAAAAAACTTTAAAGATTTAAGGTTACACTCATTGAACCAGTTGTTATACATCTGTCATGCTAGATGCCGAACACTGTAAGTCTTCCACAATGAAACATTTCCTGTTGTATGACATTGTCATGTCAACACTGAAGTTAATTATCATGAAATCTCTGGATATTTGCACATAGCAGTACAAACATAGCAGTACAATAACAGTGCATATTAATAGTCACTAATGCTAACTAATTAAAGGAAATGGCATTGGCCCTGGTGTGTTTATGCCATGAGAAACGAATGTGTCAGACTGTCGGCTTCTATCTCCGCTATGCTCACCTGCGAGCCTGATCATTGATTATGTGCCTGCAGACATCCGTCCTTTGATCCTGACGAAAGACTACCTGGAGTACTCAGCAGTGCAGGGCAAACACGTGGTCTTGTACTGCAAGGTCTTCAGCTCGCCACCAGCTCATATTATCTGGTGAGTTCATAGACGAGATCATTTGCTCAGTGAAAATGGCACAACCGTCTATAGAAATGTACAAATTGGTTTTGAGGGCCTCCATTTTTATCACAAAAAGGAAGAAGGTCTGCACATTGTACGGCTCCAGAAAGAAGAATCTCTTATTTTCTCTTTTCCATTTTATCAGTGTATATGTTTTCACCATTTCATAAAACATGCAATGTTATCTGATCACTGTTACCAATGTTCAGACACACATGTGGTTGAAGGAGGGATCAGGCAGATGATAATGACATATTGAGGACTTCTTTGTTGATACCTAAGCTGTGTCCTAGAGCGAAGGACAAAAAGAGAGATAGAGTAGCAGAGAGATAGAAAGAGAAAGAGAGAGAGAGAGAGGCATATAATAGGTGTTAAAAACAGCCTGAAAATAGCATAATAATGCACCATGGTGAAAGATTTAACACAATTTAACATTTATGACCACACTGTAGGTGTACTAAAAGAAAAAAAAAATGTAGCATCCTTATTTACTCCTCAAGCCACCATCTAACCTGTTCTAACCTGTAAATCAAGTCGGTTTATTTACACATAAAGCACAATTAAAGCAATAGTGTTAACAAGTTAAACAGGTGATATGTCCATATAATACAATACAAAAGGAATAACCCTTCCTGTGTTGGGGATGTTGTCTGGCAGGACCTCAGGTGAGACCGGAGCTATTGTGGGAGGCGGACGATTCTCTGTGCTTGCGGACGACGGCTCTCTGTTGATCAAAAGCGTGGAGGGAGGCGACTCCGGACAGTACACCTGCCAGGCCTCCAACTCAGAGGGAGTGACAGACATCACGGCCAAGCTGGAGATAAAAGGTATTGGCATCCGGAGAGAACAAACACTGCTTGTTTCCCCGCTAACATATTCACAGAGCTGTCAGGTGTGGTGTTCTTATAGCAATGTTTTTACATGTGAGGCTTTTCAGATTGCTTGGTTGTGGAGTTGATGCGTTTGACACCTTAGAACAATCAGTGGCTTTCCTCTCTTTCCTCTCTTCTCCTTTCCTCTCCTCTCCTCTCCTCTCCTTTCCTCTCTTCTCCTCTCCTCTCCTCTCCTCTCCTTTCCTTTCCTCTCCTCTCCTCTCCTCTCCTCTCCTCTCCTTTCCTCTCTTCTCCTCTCCTCTCCTTTCCTCTCCTCTCCTCTTGTCTCCTCCAGATCCGACTCGGATTGTTGAGCCCCCACAGGACTTGAAGATTCTGCGTGGCACGATGGCCCAATTTATTTGCCAAGCGGACTATGACAGGAGCCTCCGGAGGGAGCTTGAGATCCTTTGGGCGCGAGATGGCGAGGAGACATACCTCAATTCCACAGAAGACGCGCGGTAAGAGTGCCACCCAGACTGGCGACCCGCTACAAGTTGGCACAGTGTTATTGAACAGTGATGATGAATGGTTCTGCCGCCCGTGCGGGTCCGTTCTGTGTTGTGATTGCCAGTTCTTTATATACACTAGGGCTTCATGTTGTGTGGCTGTGATGTCTTTCCATTAGAACCATTCAGCAGTGGAATTGTAACTTTTTTGTCTGAATCCTTTATGCAATTGAAATATGATCTAATAACTCCTTTCCTCATTGTAAGGAGGTTAATGGATTGATTGATTGATTGATTGATTGATTGATTGATTGATTGATTGGTTGATTGATTCACAGTTATGATAGAATGTGTCAGCCTGTGAGTCGAGTGTGAAGATAGTGTTGGTTTTATAGGTTTTCTGTAGACGACGGGATTCTGCAGATCTCCAACGTGAGTCACAGTGATGAGGGCTTGTACTTATGCATCGCCAGGACGACCTTGGACCAGGACAGAGCCACTGCATATCTCACAGTACTGGGTAGGTCAACCTCCAGCTCCACTCCTCACTGACTAAACACCTACAGTGTGCTATCCGTGACCTAGAAAAGATCCCCAGTCAGTGGAATATTCTGTGTGTTTCTTAATCACTATTGCAGCTATTTGAACTCAAAACAAGGGTCAGACGCCCTGTGTATTTCATATTCTCTCTGAACGCAATCCTGCTGTCTCATTAGCGATCAGCGTTTTGCTTACCCATCTCGGTGATATTTCTCGCTGCAGTAATTGCGCTCATCATTTTTAACTCAACGGAACTCTAATGATTCCTCCGTCTCTCTCCTCCTTCTCCTCTCATCTCTTCCCCTCTCCACTCCTCTCCTCACCTCTCCTCTCCTCTCTTCTCCTCTCCTCTCCTCCTCTCCCACCCTCTTCTCTCCTCCTCTCCTTGCTTCTCCTCTCCTCTCTTCCTCTCCCATCCTCTCCTCACCACCTCTCTTCTCTCCTCTCCTCTCCTCTCCTCTCCTCTCCTCTCCTCTCCTCTCTTCCCCTCTTCTCTCCTTGCTTCTCCTCTCCTCTCCTCACCTCTCCTCTCCTCACTTCTCCTCTCCTCTCCTCTCCTCTCCTCTCCTCGCTCCTCCTCTCCTTTCCTCTGTATGTCCCATTGCAGATGTCCCTGAGGCGCCCAAGAACCTGGTGCTTGCAGAGAAAAGAGGGCGCAGTGTCAGGCTAAAATGGACACCTGGCAAAGAACACAACAGTCCCATCACTGGTAATCACCCAGCCCCTCTCAGCAAATAGTTTAAAGCAGCACAAATACATTTTTGAGAGATAGCCAACAACAGGGCTTAACCATGAGTTGCCCCAGGAAAAGTGTCCCTGTAATTGGTCTCTGTGAGTTGCTCTTAATAAGAGCATCATCTACATGGCTGTAAATCAGAGAATCAGAACCCTACCTACTTTGTCTGGACTGATGGTAGTTTCGGGGTTTGTGCCGTCCAGAATTCGCCATCGAGTACGAGGAGAACCAGTGGGACCCCGGGAGGTGGCGTGAGCTGGAGAGAGTACCGGGCAACCACGTGTCTGCAATGCTGATGCTGCAGGGCCACATCAACTACCAGTTCCGCGTCTCTGCCATCAACGACCTGGGCCAAGGGCCGGCCAGCAGACCCACGGAGAGATACAAAACCCAGGCCACAGGTCAGTCTGACCACATGTCCACTTATTTCAACACAACACTTATTTCGCTCCTGGCCGTGTCTCCGTAATGGTGTTCACAGTGATCACACCATTTCTCTCTTTGTCTGTCTTCCTCTCTCTCTCTCTCTCTCTCTGCAGCTCTTGCCCTTTCTAACCATCTTTCACTCTAGCACTACTCACCTTTTCTTTCCATCTCCCATTTTCTCATTTCTAACACTTATTTCTCTTCACTCAACTTCCCCATAAAGGTGTCCTTTTCTATCTCCTCTCACGTTTTATTTCTCACTCTCTCCACTGACACTCATTTCTGCTTTATAGTTGATTTCTCAGGTTCTTCATTCAACACCTTTCTTCCTTAAAAAACAATCCATGCATCTCTCCGTCTCTTCTTCTGTTTCACATCCCTCTCTCACTCTCTCTCTCCATCCATCTCTCTCTCTCTTTCTCTCAATCTCTCTGTCTGTCCATCCGTCTCTTCATCCATCCGTCTGTAGACTTTCTCCCCCCCAGGGCTCTCAGTTCTCCTTGAACTTTCACAAAGCTGCTTGCTCATGGACTTTTTAAGGTTTACACTCAGATTAGACCGCCTCAGTAAATCCTCATGCGCATTTTAATGCCCCAATAAATTGGGCAATACCTTTTACAGTGCAGTTTATTATCATTACTCGTGATTTACCACGCTGCCACCGTAAATCCGTGCGGCGCTATTGATTTTGGCAAACGCGTCGCCAGGATCAGATTGAGCCGACAGTTTGTCTGGTGTGTGTCTCCTAACAGAGCCGGACAGGAATCCAGAAAACATCAAAATTGAGGGTCACCTGCCAAATCAGATGGACATCACTTGGGAGGTATGGCATCATACTATACCACCACCAACATCAGATGAAAAATGTTTGCCAGCTATGTTGTATGTCAGCGATGTACCCATCAGCTGTCAAGACAGACTGCGTTCCTAGGCTGCATCAGAGTAGTGGTAAAAGTAAATGATGGATTCATTTGTATCATAATGCTTGTTTGCACATTCACCACATTCATGTTCTCTAAGGGGAATGAAATGAAGACAGATTTGCAGTTAAGTGACAGAAATGCCCCTGGGTAGCTAAAATTGGCAGTGTAATAAACACTGATGTTCTTATTATTTTGATTTGATGAATGTTAGTTGGTATTCAATGTTAGTTATGTCATAAATTGATTTTATTAACAGCCTCGATAACTTCATTCTGCAGCACAGCAACTAATGTCTTCAGAAGTTCAATTAAATTCTATCTTTATTGCCGGCTCAGAAGAGTCCATAAATAGCAATAGAAAAATAAAAGACAGAATATTATTATTATATTAATATTGATACTACTACTACTACTTCTACTACTACTACTACAACTATTACTACAGAGATAACTGCCCAAAGCGGGTGTAAAAGTTCATTAGAGTTTGTGCGTGTGCCCCTGCTGTGTGTGTGTGTGTGTAGCCACTGCTGCCGGTGGAGCACAACGGCCCCGGGCTGGAGTACAAGGTGAGCTACCGGCGGTTGGGCGTGGACGACCGCTGGACAGAGCAGATGGTCAAGAGGCACTTGTTTGTGGTGAAGAACACGCCCACGTTTGTGCCCTATGAGATCAAGATCCAAGCCCACAACCAGGAAGGTTGGGGGCCAGAGCCCAAGGTGGTGACTGGCTACTCGGGAGAGGACGGTGAGTGTTGTTGTGTTTCGCTATGGTAACGGACAAGCAGTGCTTAAAGTTCTCCAACACCCTCTCAGAACGTCATCTGGGTTGCTTCAAATTTGAAAATAGATAGGTATATTTCATGGCTTCAAAAATGTCTGATGCCTTAAAGCACAGAACGTTCCCTTTGCTTTAAGCCCTGAACAAATGATGAAACTTGGATTGTGCTCAGTTCCACCCAAACTGGCTCAGATCTAGCCTCGGTCTGGCCCTGATCCGTTGTGTAGTCGACTGTGATCTGTTGTGGTTATTGCCTGTACGCCACTGTGGACAAGCTTGACAGGAACTGCTGTTGTAATTTTGGTTGCCCATCCCCTCTGAACAAATGCTTTG